>NC_088650.1:33320804-33353304 GCF_964019385.1 Sycon ciliatum | reverse complement strand
ATCCGTGTTTCACATCATAATAATGACATCATAAGTAGGGGAAGTGTGGGCGTGGTGCACCGCCGCGATGGAATGAGGCAAGTCTGACCCAAAAATGACGTACATCCCGGATTACACCGTCCCACAACCCCATTCCAGTTGCACACTCTGAGGGGGGGGGGTGGGGGTATGTACTCTTTATGAGATGTGTGGTACCATCACACCCCTCATGTTGCCGTTCACATTGTGAATATTTACACATGTTGATCCTGAACATGTGTTCCACCTGATTCTGCACTGCACATGCTGTACTGTTAAGTACAGTCAGACCTCGCTTATCCGGTCCTCTTTTATCTGGATCCCTCGCCATCCGGAAGAAAATCGTTGGTTACCGATTTACAGTATAATGTCATGCATACATACAGTGTGCGTGTTTATTTATCCGGTTTCCTCGCCTATCCGGATATTTTTGTGGAAAACGGATGTGTGCGGTTATGCGAGGTCTGACTGTAATACTGTGCAAGGCAGAAACTATGAGTCTGTGGGCACGTGAGTGGCTTGGATGGGCTTCATTGAAATGCGCTATGGGTTTGATAACACGCTATTAATTCACCCTTTCAGTGCCAAGGGGGTCAGAAAAATACAAATTTTTCTGAGTTGAGCTGGACTCAAATTTTTCATAGCTCAGCTATATATCCACAGATCTTTACAAACGATGGCTCTCTGGAAATATATCAAGGTCAGGCAGACCATTGTGAAGAGAAAATGCAGCGAAAATAGTCTTCCTCGAGAGGGCGCCTGAGCGATGTCCGTTTCCTGCATTCTGGCGACGTCTATCCTCACGGACACAAACCGATGTGATAAGTGGATAGCCAAGGTCTTCCTGGAGACGTAGAGTGGTCGTTTGTAACTCTCCTGTGTGTAGAAGTGGAGATACGAATTTATTTGTACACACATACTCATTCTGGGCGACTAAAGTCGCCCGTGGCACTGAGAGGGTTAACCGGGAGAGAAATTTGAAGAGAGTAGTTCGGTTACCACACCCATTCCCACAGCACTGCAAACCGAACCGATTCCTTTTACGTACAACGTTTCGTCACAATTGCCATCGTCTGGTACGAAAAATCGTTGGTTTCAAGACGGCGAAACAGAGACTCGCAATGAAGGTCCAGTGCCCATCGCATGTTTTGCGCATGCATTGTATGGACGAATAACTCCCCCATGGAACAGAGGAGATGTAAGAGTTGCGCACTCTTGTTTATGTACACTTGATGAGATGTCTATCACTATTACACACTCGTGTAGATGTTTTTGTTGTCACTAGTGACACATGTTGACCGTGGTCACACACGTGCAAGGGTTTACACGTCGTGTGAATGGCCTATTAATGCCCCTGGTTGTGTTTTCTCATGTACAATGCTTGCACTTGTGGTTATCACTAGTATTCCTTGACTTCACCTGATAGGGTCAAACGGACCTATTGTCATTGTGACTTCACCCCCTCGAACCCAGACCCTGATTCTGTGGAAAACAAGTTTCAATACTTCAGATGGGAGAATCCGACTTCGCATAGTTTTTCGGCGTGGTTAGGTCAAATTCTAGAATATTTCAGCGAGTGTATTGCTTTGTCGGAGAGAGGAGATGTTCATGTCCTTGAGACCCAAAGTCTCGTTTCCATACGACAAGCGCTTTTTGAGGTGATGAGTTTTGGCTTGTTCTGGTCGGGTCGCAGTGCCGCAGACCATGCCATCGTCATCAGTGTCGAACAACTTCTGGCCATGTGACATTTCAAGGCGTTGAGACCCTTTCGTCTTCCTCCATGAGCAATTGTTTTGCGCCAGCATACCAAGTTATAATCAATACCATATGCGCACGGTCCGCTCAGTTCGAGTGACGAGGCTTTGTACTTGTGCACTGTACGCTGTACTGTTCTGTGAAGTCGTCTTGAAATGTTCTCGATTCTCCCATTACACCCATTCATTTGTGTTTATAGTGATTGTCTGAAATTGGTGCACTTCAAATCATTATCCCTAGGTAATGGTTGGGCGGAATTGAATACGACTAGCACATTTCCTATATGCTGTGCTCTGGAGAATTGATTAACCCTTTCACTGCCAGTTGACCACTCAAGGTGACAAGGCGCTCCCTGCCAGGCTGTCAGCTTAGCTGTACAGGCACTTTTACCAAAAATCGAAAGTCCAACTTTTCCTGGAATTTTCGGTACTTTCTGTACGAACTATCGCTTTCCAAAGTATACATCATAGGTACCGTATTTTTCCGGTTGTAAGTCGACCTTTTACGACTTAAAATAGAAGGAGAAAGGGTGGGGGTCGACTTACAACCGGAATTCGACTTGTAACCGGGAACTATCAGCATCTTACAAAAAATGACCTGAACTGCATGCACGAGTGCACTATGTGTACACATTTTTCCAGTTTATTGGTCTTTTGAAGGATTGGGATGTTATAACCTCCAACAAGGAATGTTTACATGATTTGTTGATGTGTTAATAGCAGGGAGGGGTTAGTAGGGCTTCTTTGGGTGAAAACTTTAAAACGCAGAATTGAGACCTCCGGATACAGGGGTCGACCTATAACCGGGGTCGACTTGCAACCGGTAAAATACGGTAGTCAATTCATAAAGGAAGCCATTGCCGTCGAAGAAATCGCCAAATCCGTACAAACGTGCTGCCCTCTAGCTCCAGCCGCTGCGCAAAAATGCGTGTCATGTCATGCAAAATGCGCCGCATGCGCTGCATACACTATGTACACGATCGGCCCGGACACTCGCGAAGTAAAGTTAGTTAGTTGTTCGTTGTTTTGGAGAGAGAAGCAGATCCTTTTTTTCGTTCGTTGGGATTGAAAGATATGCCAATGGACAGGAGAGCTACAATACTGGAAGCAGAAGAGATGGCTTGCGGAATCTTCTCTGTCTTCGCAACAGGACTTCAGTTGCGAGAGATTTCCGTCCTGTCGTTGCGGACGAAAGTCTTGTTGCTGCCACCAGAAAACTCGGAAACGAAACGTTCGTAAGTCGTTTGGTGAAGCGGATCGTGTCGGTGAACAGCTGCGAAATGTTCTGCCGCCGTGGTGGTCGTTTGTTCTCCCGATTAGCAGCAGTCCAAATACTTTTCAACTTTGGAGAGTGAAGCCCTTCCCTGTTCCGTTGACAAGCGCGGCGTTCTCGGGTGTAATGCACTTTCGCATCAGCTTGCAGTAGATCGTCAGGTATTGAGCAAGAGGTAGGTGTCGTTGTAGAAAGAATATAATTATGTTGTAGCTGACATACCTGTAGTGTCTCTTGACTGTGCTGGTCACCATGGTAACGTGGTAGTTCTTAGAAAAATTTAGTTCTGGACCCAGTGAGTGCCGCCAGCGCTGTTTCCGTCAAGTTTGCATTGAATGCGTCCGTGAGGAATTCATCGTTTGATTGTTTCTACCCGTGACTCCAGCCGCCTATCGCAACGGATACGCGCACCGGATAGCTGCCTGGAGTCTTGGGTAATAGCTAGGCATCAAGTCTGAACCAAATTCCATGCTCCGTGCAATGAAAGTTGACGGGAAAGGGGAAAATACTCGCACCGACTCTGGGAGGTGGAAATGCGTGAGAACCGATTTCTTCCTCGCCGCTGGGCAAAAAATCTGATGCGCATTTTCAACGACGCTGGTTCGATTTTTTAAAAATTGCAACCCATACTTCTCAAGTTCTGGCAGCGTATTTCGATGGGTATGGACATCTTCCAGGGCCCAGTGGCCGTTTACCACGGCTAAACATCTCCAATAGTCGAAAAAATAGAGGCCCAAACTGGGTGAGGTCTGCCTGTCGCGCACTGGGGACTGCATGTTTACTCGTCGACGCAAGTCGACAATGGCACTCGGAGTGCATGAGTGCGCTGTCGACTGCACTAACTGTCTTGCAATATCGATGTATGTGTAAAAGTACAAGCGCGATCTGAGAAACATCGACGCGATCACCGCCGCCGTCTTTTCAGCTGACTACTTTTTTTTACATACAGCATGCAGGACTGGCAGCCTAAGTATGTGTCAACACTATCTGCAGGGGCTGGATTTCCCTCGACGTGCGAGTAGTCTTGAGCTAAAGACAGTAAAGTGGTCTTCAGTTTCGTGTTTTCCGTTCTGTCGACAGTTCCCGAATCAGTTTGCTCGACGACAAGCTAGGCCTGGCGTCTAGGCCTATTTTGAGCATAGACAGGAAAAGCAACTAGTTACTTGTTGGCGCGCCTCAAGTCAGCTCATCTGTCAAAATCCACCGATCTGCACCCCTGGCCGGCTTCTCTGACTTCATTGCCGAAGTCAGCGAAGTCACAGGCGAAAGATACCATCAGCTCTTGGGTTGCAACCAGTGCTTCGCCTCTGTCTTGTTTGCATTCGTCTGGTCAGTTTGAACAGCTGACAGACTTGTTGCGGGATCATCGGATCTATGCACCCGCTTTCCGTTGTTGGCGATGTTGGACTCGTAATTTTTTTCGAAATTCACAGAATGTACATTGTACTGATGTAGTTACAACAAGAATCGTTTAGCCGATAAGCCGATCGTTATGGTAACTTATCAGCTAAGCCACTAAGGAAAAACGTAATCGTTTCAGCAACTTCAACTTGTGAAGAGTCGCTTTCTTTGCATCGTATCTCTTTCATGGCATGCCAGGGAAGACCGAGAAAGTAATCGTGACTAATTTCACGGCAGTTTGTGCGCAAACCAGTCCCTCAAAAATCCATCACAATATTTTTGTTTACTGAGGAAGTAGATGGAAAACCACTCGTTTTAAGGGCTACCGACCGACCTCCCGCCTGGCTATCCCCCTTTGAGGGAGATCTCCCGACCAAAGAGAAAATGAACTTGGCAGCTCTGAAATAGATGAAGTGCAACCACTGCAACTGCTTGTGGCTTAGCACCACAGCACATACCGTGTTTTCCGGTGTGTTGGCTGCACCTTGAATTGCATCCAAAATCGTCCTGCGGCTTATAATCCGAATGCTGGAAGTGAATCAGCCAGCTCTACAGCGCTCCATGCATATAATGAGTGTATGATGTCATTAGACTGTTTTTATGTACTGAAATTCATCATTCCACTTGCACAAAGCTTCTACATGTCAGTTCAGAGTGAAGGACAAACTAGGCCCTTTTTGCTATAACCTCAGTTGTTCTTCATAAAGGGTTAAGTATTTGTAATGTCTTGTACGTATGTATGTACAAGTACCCATTAAGTTAGATTGTCAAAAAGGTAAACGTCTGATGTGTAGCTTATACTTCACAACAAAAATACGAATTCTGGGACTTAAAAGGGGCATGTGGCTTAGACCCTGGGGGCTGGGGAAAACGAATGTCGCAATCGACCCGTGTCTGCTCCTGTGCATCAAGCACTAAATGTTGTACCACCCGACTTTGTAGGATATCACTGGAAATTAACCCTTTTCATACTTGGCCACTTTTCTCCTGTGAAAAAGGGGCCACACACGGGGCGACCCACCTACGCACACCCACACACACACACAAACACACACACATGCACACACACACACACACACCTTGACCCTTGACCTTGACATACCGCTGCCGTTAAACGGCTAAGCTGCCCTCAGGAGAGGAAGTGAACAAAGGGGTAGCATCACGGCGTCGCGGCAAAACATCCGGCCTCATGCCGCTGCAGATCCTGCTGCATGCGATATCTCTCGCCGCACGCACAGCGAAACTTGAACTCAAGACGCTCCCTCGCTGTTGGTCGCTTGTCACGCTCGCAATTGTGCCGTTTAAATCTAGCAGCAAATCGAAATCACGGGTCACATGACGGGCAGTGGAATGGGCACACACACACACACACACACACACACACACACACACACACACACACACACACACACACACACACACACACATGCACACACACAACACACACACACACACACACACACACACACACACACATGCACGAGCACACATACACACACACACACACACACACACACACATGCGCGAGCACATGCACGAGCACATGCACGAGCACACATACACAAACACACACACACACACACACACACACACACACACCTGGTCCTGGTCGAGAGAGCCATCTCTGGCAGCTATATGATCTGGATCATCAGCGGAAACGATTCCTCACTCTCTCTCTCTCTTTCACACACACACACACACACACACACACACACACACACACACACACACCATTGGACCATTGGACGCCCATCGCCGGAGGCGATGATAGCGATGCTACAGCAGAAGCCATAGCAGCTTGTGCTGGGATTGCACCATTCAACAGGTTGCAAGGCTGAAGAATTGACCGCCACTATTCAGCCTGGTCTACACCACACAGCTATGAAGTGGCTTTTTCTTTTTTCACACACACACACACACACACACACACACACACACACACACACACACACACACATGCATGCATGAGGAGGCACGAAATTGAGGTCTGGGAGTCCTGACCATGCCAATCATCTACTGTCAGGGCTCACCACGACCCTACAAAGCGTCCATAACGGTCATTTGGATTTGACCAATCAGCACACGGCAAAACTGGCTGTTTCTTGCAATTGTGGGGTGTTTTCTGAGCTGAACTTGGCTGTATTCGTTGGTTTTAGAGATCAGGCCATTGTGGATTTGTGTTCAGGTGTGTCTTTGGGGGGTTGCATCCTCGAATTTTTCGATTTGGCCTTCGTTTGGCTGAGATCCGATGGTGAAATCACTCAAACTCGAAGACGTGCGAACAAGTGAATGAAGAGAAAATTAGAAATCGGGGACGATAAACCGATAGAGAATTCCAAGACCTTGAAAATGAGCTATCGATGGTGAGAATCGGCCAAATAGAACCGCTCTTTTACTTTTATGAAGACATCAAGGTCGGCCATGCGTTCCCGCACGCACCAACAAAAAGTGTTAGCCGTGCACATATCTGCTGGTGCAACAAGAAAGGACGGAGGAGACAGCAAGCGTACCAAGTGAAGAGTTTACCTTCGTGTTGACTCAAGCTAAGGACTCCGGCCAGTCAGAGATCATACCAGTCGCTTGTCATCATGGTCATTACTACAGTCCATTCAGAAAAAAATGAACTTCTAGCTTTTGGCCATAAATGGGTCAAACGTTGAGTTTTTTTAGAATTTTTTTCTGCAATCCCATATGGAATCCTCTTCCAATTATGTTTCTGAAGTTTTTTTGTCCAAAAAGCAAGCCATAGCAAGAATAGGATTTCGGCCAGGTTTTGCCCCAAAAGCACTGAATTGGGAAAAACCATCAAAATCCAGGCCGTTTGACCCCGCCTGCAACAGTGCATTCTGCGGTTCGAACCCCAGTTCAGGCACCCTTTTTGGACCCTTTTTCAAATTTCAAAGTTCGCAGCACTGCACTGTGTACGATGAAATCACGAAAAATCGCCAAATACGGGAGCTCGCCAGAGCCAGGACCCATTTTTTTATGAATGGACTGTACAAGGGATTTATTTGTGGCCAGGAAACTCCCCACTCGCAGCGTGAAAGCTGCAAGGTCAAGCAGAAAAGAGTGTGCAGAGTCGCGATCAAGAAACGCTGAGCTCTACTGACAACATTGGTTAGCTAGGCGCGGGAAATCCTTGTAGATGGCAGGACTCCAGTTCACCAGTACCTCACGGAAATAATCTTGATCGACACGCACCACCGGATTGAGAAAAAACCAAGATGGCTTGGAGAAAGGACGTCTTCCCTGCGTGTCTTTCCCAACATCAAACAACAAGATTCGCTTGGGCACTGGCCCTTCGCTGTACAGACTAGACCAGGGAGTCGTAAAATACCGGTATATTACGACTAGACTGTACATGGCTGTACATCGATCAGCATGAACTCGGGTGCGTAGCCGCTATGACTGCACAAACTCTGGCCTCCGTGGCCGTCGCCATTTTTTCAAAATGGTAGTCGACACTTTTTGAATTTTGTATGGTCGTGGTGAGCCCTGACTGTGTCTAGCATAACTTGGGGAATAAAAGTAAATTGATCAACTCATTTCTGGTGTTGTGTGTGTGTGTGTGTGTGTGTGTGTGTGTGTGTGTGTGTGTGTGTGTGTGTGTGTGTGTGCGTGCGTGCGTGCATGTGTGTGCGTGCTGTGTGCTGTGTTCTGTTTGGGAACAATGAAGGAGGAACTGGAACTTCGAACTGGTGGGTTCCAATCTGTCTGTTCGATTTTAGAACATCTTTGTTGTAATGATGTTTGGTTAGCAGTCTTCAAGTGTGAGCTATTAGAGAAAACAGAGACAGAGACTGTGACAGAGAGAGAGGGACATAGATTAGATAGCTCATGTGGATAAGTGCCGTTGCTGTTTGCGTTATGCAGAGCTCACTGACTTTTCAGTTTGAGCACTCTGGCTGGGTACGTTTGGGCTTGGTTTAAATCTGGCTTCGGAAAATTTGTTTTTCATTTCTACCAAGTTCGGCCTCGTTTTCTCCGTGCTGCGCTGATGAGTCCACAAAGGACGAAACTGTGCTCTCCGCAGATTGATTAGATAGATAGATAGATAGATACAAAGCAGTACTTCCTCTGGAAACAAATACTTCGTGACTTTTTTTACTACTTTCCGCTGCTGTCATTTCGCTCTCTCTCTCTCTCTCTCTCCCTCTCCCTCTCCCTCTCCCTCTCCCTCTCCTTCTCCCTCTCTCCCTCTCCCTCTCTCCCTCTCTCCCTCTCTCCCTCTCCCTCTCGTGGGTGGAGGGGGGGGGGGGGGGGTTGGAGGGAGGGCAAACAGGAAGAGAATAAGCAAAGGGGTGGGGGGGGGGGGGGGGCTCTCAATTGCTTTTGTGACTGGTAAACTCTGTTGTACTTGAGACATTCTACCATTTCCCATGATAACATGTACTAATGATTGTTGCTGCTACTGCTGTTGCTGCTCTTCTTGCTGCTACTGCTGCTGCTGCATTATTATTGTTCATTGTAATGCAGCTGCTGTGGCTGAGGACATCATTGGTGGCAAGGACGAGGCCAGCGTGGTACGTGTGCGTATGTACCTTGTCGGCAAGTACGCCACAGGAAAGTCCAGCTTTGTCCGTGCACTGCTCGGTGAAGAGTTCATTGAAAACGCAGACAGCACCGACTCCATTTCCATCCATCGATCCAGACTCAGAATGCATCTCTCCTCTCAACTCGCCACAGGCACACAAGAAGCCGCACAAGTTCTTGTGGACAACAGTCAACATAGTTTCTTTGTCAATCTACTCACAGCTCGTATCCGATCATCTCTAGATCTGGTCAAGAAAATCAAGGAGGCTCCAGAGCTACCCATCGCTGCACAACCATCAGCATGGTCCAAGCTCAAGAAATTCACCAGGTCACTACTTCCACCAACAAAGAGTACTCCTTTGGCTACTTTCCCGGCTACTGGTGGAGCAGCAGCTACATCCGCTGTCCACAATGAGTTTGCCAATGTTCCTCATGCTAATGACCTGACCAAAGTGGCACCAGATGTTATCTCTCAAGTTCGCTCGTCTGTCAGCAATGTCGATAACAGTTCAAATGGAGAGGAAGCAGCGTATGCGTTTGTTGAGCTGTGGGACATGGGTGGACAGATGCCGATGTTGGTACAACAAAGCATCTCGTTTTCAATTTGTGACAGCGTGTACATTGTGACTCTTGACATGAGGTGTGACCTGGATGAAGAGGTAACGGAAGACGTCTACCGCTTCGATGGTCAGGAGATTGTAACTTCTATACCGTTGCCAGGAATGACGCAGGCTGACTACCTTCACATGTGTCTGTCACTGATTGCTTTGCAGCATAGAGCAGACACACACCCTGACCAGCATCACCACCAGCAGCAGCAGCAACAGCAGCAGCAACAGCAGCAGCAGCCGCAACAGCAGCAGCAGCAGCAGCAACATCAGCAGCACCAACAGCAGCAGCATCAGCATCAGTCAGACACAGAGGCGGGTAAGAGCAGTAGCAGCAATAGCAGCCACCATCATGATGAGTGTAGCACAGCCATCATGGTTGTTGTTACCCATGTGGATCTTGTCGACGACGACCAAATAGAGAAGAAGAAGGACATGTTCTTCAATGCCGTGTCCAAGCTGGCTGAAAGGGCCGGCCCCAACGTCAAGGTCTGTGGACCCTTCTTTGTTGACAATCACCGTCTTCAAGATCGCGTATCTCGCCACAGCCAGCTTGCTGAAGCACAGCAAGAGCTCTCTAGAATTGTGTCTGCCTTTCCTGTCCAAGCAATTCCCTTGATGCAAGTGAAGATAGAAGAAGCTATTTCTCTCCACCAAAAGGAAATGCTTCGCTATGCAAAGGCTGGGTGCAGTGATGATGCAATGCAAGCTACCAGTAGTGAGCAGCAGCAGCAGCGGCAGCAGCAGAGTTTTGTTAGTATGGACTACCCACAGTTTGTAGACTTTTGTCGGCATGTTAGCGGCAAAGATCTCACCACTGCACAAGTGTCTGATCTACTGCACCACCTTCAGCAACATGGCACAGTGTTTTGCTGTGACTGCCCGCATCCACTCACTTCAAGTGTCATTTTCCTTGAACCCCAGCAGCTGTTACTCAACTTTGTACGCTTGATGACCTTCCCTCTGAAGGAGACAGCTTTTCCAAGCACCTCAGCAACATTAGTCAGAGAAGTGCAACACTTTCGACGTACGGGAATTGCCAGCGCGATGTTGATAGAGAAAGTTTGGTATCCTCTCAGCCGTGTTGTCCAGCTAGCTCTCTGCAAATCCATGTGTTACTTCAACTTGGCAGCAGAACTTCAGCCCGCCAGCAGTGCAGCCACCAGCAGTACAGCCACCAGCAGTACAGCCACCAGCAGTACAGTCACCAGCAGTACAGTCAACAGCAGTACAGCCACCAGCAGTACAGATACCAGCACCGGAGGGTGTGGCAGTAGAGTCGGCGGCAGCAGCAACAGCAGCAGCATCAGCAGACAAGACAGATGTCCGGTTGTCACGTCAGGCCTACCCGACCTCTTCATCCCGTTCTGTTGCAACCAGGAAGCATTACGGTTGGTTTTGGAGGATGATGTTCCCTTTAAGCTACCGTTTAACCACCTCAGCTTCCCTGGGATGCTGTTTCCTCCACCACTGTTCGGTCGCTTAGTCACCTACATAATTCATCGTATGAAGAAAGAGTCAGCCAGTCTTCAGTTCACATCCAGTGCGGCATCACTGAATTTGGAGGTTGGTTGTAGCCAAGTATGCCTCTGCTGGACACCGACAGGTGTTCGCTTAGAATGCGCTGCTGCTACACCATCCATACTTGCTGATGTGGCTTGGGATATGAAGAGTGCAATTGTTGACTTCACACAAGTTCTCAGCACCCAAGGGTACCGGCAGTTCACAGTTGTTGGTGAGTCTTTCGCCTGCACTTCCGCATCATGCCAGGATCGCCTGAAGGAATGCAGCAGTCCTGCAGAGGTGCTGGTACACTCGTCGTGGGTGTTGCTAACCAGCTTGCACAAGAAGCATTTCTTGACGGCATACGAGTCAGATGGGAACACCGCCCTGACCTTCAAGGCTACGTGTGCTACCTGCAAGGAGAAGGTCATTATTCCGAGGTCCTTCTGGCCCTGGCTGCGTAAGGATGTGCCATTTGTCCAAGCTGAGGTGAGTTGTGAAGATTTTCTTCCACTGTCTTGTATGGTTTCAGCATACACTTGAAATGTCAAGCTGCTAGAATAGATACTTTGCTGCAATATCTACACCATCATGTGACTGATCATGTGACAGTGATCATGTGACCGTGATCGTGTGACAGTGATCGTATGACAGTGATCGTGTGACATTGATTGTGTGACAGTGATCATGTGACAGTGATCATGTGACAGTGATCATGTGACCGTGATCATGCTCATGTGACTGTGATCATGTGACTTTAATCGTGTGACGTTGAGGATTTGACTGATCAAGTGACCGTGTATCGTTTTTTTAGTTTTCTTGTTTTCTTCAAGGAGAAGTAGTTTCTTTTCAGCAATACTCAATAGAATTCTACTTGATCAAAAGCTAGCATAGAATTGCAATGCACTACGAATGGAGGATAATTATTATTTCACGGTATACGTCTGTGGAATGGGCCTGACTGAACTTTTCTCTTGTTTGTGTTTCTTGCCTGCATATCTTCGGATTTCTAAAACGATTTCAGCAGCCACTAGCAGCAGCAGCAGTGCCACCAGCAGCAGTGCCACCAGCAGCAGCAGCAGTGCTACCAGCAGCAGTGCCACCACCAGCAGCAGTGCCACCAGCTGCAGCAGTGCCACCTGCTTCAGCAGTGCCACCAGCAGCAGTGCCACCAGCAGCAGCAGCAGTGACACCAGCAGCAGTGCCACCAGCAGGACAAGCAGCAGCAGCAGCAGCAGCTGCATTACCTCTGCCATCATCATCATCAGCAGCAGCAGCAGCATTGGAGTCCGCATCAGCAGCAGCACCAGTGCCACCAGCAGTACAATCAACAACAGCAGTAGCATCATCAGAATCATCTACATCATCATCATCATCACCATCATCATCAGCAGCATCAGCATCACCACCAGCAGCAGCATTAGCACCCGCAGAGGCAGTTTCATGCCAACGGTCGACATCACCGTAAGCACATAGACTTGTTGTAATTCAAATCATGTGTACATGGTACAGGTATTGCTTCACACCTGATCTCAATTCTACCTTTCATATGCTAATAGCAATGTTACTCAAAGTCCCAACCACTATTTTTGCAATGTTACTGGAAGTAATGCCATCATAACGAGGTGTTCTCTTGCTTGTGTGTGTGTGTGTGTGCGTGTGTGTGTGTGTGTGTGTGTGTGTGTGTGTATGTGTGCGTGTGTATGTGTGTGTGTAAGTGTGTGTGTGTGTGTGTGTGTGTGTGTGTGTGTGTGTGTGTGTGTGTGTGTGTCTGTGTCTGTAATGTCTGATTTAGGGAGAAGCTTGTACCAGAAGATGGTTTAGCAAAGGTACTCCAACCGGAGCTTAACACTAACCAACCATGTAAGTCACTTCAACTCTACAGAATAATATTGATTTCTACAAACAATAGGAGGACAGAGAAAGTGTTTCTACTCCGAGCTTTACGCACTAAGCGATCATCAGAAAACTTTCTCTGTCCTCCTATTGTTTGAACCGGCTCTACCTCTCGGTATTGAGCACTCTCTTGGATAGCCTGGAACCTCTCTGTGTTTAATGATTTCTACAGATGTATGCATAGTGGTACAGTGAAACCTGTCTAAGGCCACCCCTCAAGGGACGAGAAAAAGTGGTCTAAGGCCACCCCTCAAGGGACGAGAAAAAGTGGTCTAAGGCCACCCCTCAAATGACGAGAAAAAGTGGTCGCCAGGGCCAGGTGGTCTTCTTATCCAGGTTCAGTGGGTCACGTGACCATATCCACACATGTGATCCATCATTTTGATCAGTGCATCGCAGTGCACACACCTACATGTATGCTCCTCTAGCATGACTCATGTGCCTGGGGTCCTCAGACCTGTCATGCACACACCTACATGTATGCTACTCTAGCATGACTCATGTGCCTGGGGTCCTCAGACCTGTCATGCACCATGCACCTGTACATGTACACAGTTCCTATACTGATCATGTGTAGATGTAGCATGCAGCCTGCTGCACCACGCAATGCGTACATTTACATGCACTAGCACTGTGCAACGCGGTCGCGGGTGGGTGGTCGGTCGCGCTGAGCGAGTGGTCGCCTTATCCGAGGAGGTGTTTTGAACGTGAATGCGTCCGTGACAAGGAAAAGTGGTCGCCATGGTCGAGTGGTGGCCATATCCGAGTGGTCGCCATGGTCGAGTGGTCGCCTTATCCGAGTGGTCGCCATGGTCGAGTGGTCGCCATGGTCGAGTGGTCGTCATATCCGAGTGGTCGCCATGGTCGAGTGGTCGCCATATCCGAGTGGTCGCCATGGTTGAGTGGTCGCCATATCCGAGTGGTCGCCATATCCGAGTGGTCGCCATGGTCGAGTGGTCGCCATATCCGAGTGGTTGCCATGGTCGAGTGGTCGCCATGGTCGAGTGGTCGTCATATCCGAGTGGTCGCCATGGTCGAGTGGTCGCCATATCCGAGTGGTCGCCATGGTTGAGTGGTCGCCATATCCGAGTTGTCGCCATGGTCGAGTAGTCGCCATATCCGAGTGGTCGCCATGGTCGAGTGGTCGCCATGGTCGAGTGGTCGTCATATTCGAGTGGTCGCCATGGTCGAGTGGTCGCCATATCCGAGTGGTCGCCATGGATGAGTGGTCGCCATATCCGAGTGGTCGCCATGGTCGAGTGGTCGCCATATCTGAGTGGTCGCCATGGTCGAGTGGTCGCCATATCCGAGTAGTCGCCATTACAGATTTTACTGTATATGCAAATCATGAACTATAACTTATGTCACCTTTCACGTGAAACTAAGTTGTCTGAGTTTTTCACAACCACAGGATTGCCACCACCCGCTAGGACTAAGGCGCAGATGCAGCTCATAAAGCGGTAGAAGATGAATAGATCTGAGCTAGCAAACAGACTGAAAACCTCATTTGCCCTATCCATGCTTCCCTTGTGCCAAGCCGCCAGTTTACAATTAACTACTCGTATGGGTTGCGTCACGGCTGGAAACATCCTTACACTTCCAAGCAGGACATAAACTTGGATGTGTGTATGAACATTCATCCATTCTTACGAGTTGACATAATGCAGTCAACTTTGCGTATAATGACACTCGGCAGTGCATCAGAAAAGTGACCTTATTCGCGAAGTGTCCTTAAACCCAAAGTATATGTATTACATTTAGATGGGCACTTTCCTCTGGGCATGGAAATTATGTTGTTATTCACGAATTGTGGTTATATCCGCAGTCGTTATTAGCAAAGTTGACTGTATATACATACCCAACGCAACATTAAGACAACTCGTTGCTTTGCATGTGTGGATGTGTGTGTGTGTGTGTCTGTGTGTGTGTGTGTCTGTGTGTGTATGTGTGGTGCATGCGTTTGTGTGTGTGGGGAGGGTTGGCATGTACAAAAGTATACATGACATACTGAAATGGAGCCACATGCATGTAGCACAACAGTGATTTAGATGCCAAGAATCCTTGCCAGGTTAGCCATTGCCATGGTATAAGCATACTTAGATCAACCACTGATGATGTACAGGTCCAGACTGGAGTGATGCACATCGACACTCTAGAACTTGCCTGTGTTAACCTAATGTGTACGGCTGGCCATAAATCATTTTTTGTCTGTTTGTTCATGTTTTATGCCATGTATATCTTGCTTAGATGAGGACGAAAATTCGTACGGCGACCCATTCAAACAAAGTGCCTTCATAACCCATATCTCACCTTGGCTGGGCACATTACCCGCAGGAACATTTCGTAAAATGGCTCAAGAGGCCAGGTTCTTTGCCGATCTGGAGCAGATAGACGACTTGAAGAGGATTGAGAGACGAGATGGACCACGCGCTCACAACGAGGAGTTGGTCAACATTGTAAGCAGCGAGGAACAGGTCGGCTACATCAAGCTTGTGAAGGTCATCAAACGCTGGGGTAAATATCCCAACAAGGTCGACAAGATGAACCAGCTGCTGCCACGACGGGCCCGTGTGTAAACGGTAGGTTGCGTTCATTTCTTGCACTACCTGAATTCCGAATAAGTCATTGTAACGTACGTCTCTCGTTTGGCTGTGATGATGTATTTCTCATCAGATATTGTCCCAGTTGTGATAGAAAGTATGCTGAATAGGTATTCGTTGTTCATAAATCAAGTTTGAGAAAAGTCAAATTTTCTTGCGACTGGAAATTTGGAGCACATGTACTGATATAATTATACGATATTTTGCGGAGTGTTAGCCGAACCTTAAAACACCTGAAAACTATTTAAAATTGTGTGCATCAGTGTGGATTTACGTGTATGTGTGTATGTGTGTATGTGTGTGTGTGTGTGTGTGTGTTTGTGTGTGTGTGTGTGTGTGTGTGTGTGTGTGTGTGTGTGTGTGTATGTGTGTGTGTGTGTGTGTGTGTGTGTGTGTGTGTGTGTGTGTGTGTGTGTGTGTGTGTGTGTGTGTGTGTGTGTGTGTGTGCCATATGGTGCAGTGGTATGTGCAGCAATTTCCAATCGATAGGTTGCGGGTTCGATTCCCGATGATTATGGTCACACACGTCTTTCTTCTCTTTCTCAGACTCCTCCTGACTTTTCTTTCATTCTCCTGGGTGGTTACCAACAGCCAGTGCATGCCGGAGTATGTGGTGTGATGTGTGTGTGTGTGAAAAAAATGAAAAAGACCAAAAGTAGTGATTCACTGGCCAGAAAAAGCCATTTCATAGCTGTGTGGTGTAGAGCAGGCTGAATAGTGGCGGTCAATTCTTCAGCCTTGCAAGCTGTTGATGGTGCAATCTCAGCACAAGCTGCTATGGCTTTTGCTGTAGCATCGCTATCATCGCCTCCGGCGATGTGCGTCCAATGGTGTGTGTGTGTGTTTGTATGTGGGTGTTGTGTGTGTGTGTGTGTACATGTGCATGCATCCAATCCATTCTGGCTCCGGTGTATGCTATAATGTGGATCGTCTTCGTGTTTCGTGCGGTATTCTCTGTTTGCTCCGTCACAGATGGAGGTTTCAAGCACTTCAAGCAGCAAGTGCTGGTACCGTCTCTCTCTCTCTCTCTCCCTCCTTTTCTCTCTCTCTCTCTCTCTCTCTCTCTCTCTCTCTCCCTCCCCTCTCTCTCTCTCTCTCTCTTCTCTCTCTCTCTCTCTCTCTCTCTCTCTCTCTCTCTCTCTCTCTCTCTCTCTCTCTCCCTCTCTCTCTCTCCCTCCCCCCCCTCTCTCTCTCTCTCTCTCTCTCTCTCTCTCTCTCTCTCTCTCTCTCCCCCCCCCCTCTCTCTCTCTCTCTCTCTCTCTCTCTCTCTCTCTCTCTCTCTCTCTCTCTCTCTCTCTCTCTCTTCTCTCTCTCTCTCTCTCTCTCTCTCTCTCTCTCCCTCCTCTCTCTCTCTTTCTCTCTCTCTCTCTCTCTCTCTCTCTCTCTCTCTCTCTCTCTCTCTCTCTCTCTCTCTCTCTCTCCGTGGTGTGTTCTCTATATTACTGACTGGCTATGCTGTTCATCAAATCCGTTCTTTCTTAGTCATATTTACCAAATTGTAGCAGCATTATGTTATGCTTGATGACTACCCCACTAAATATTTCCTTCCTCTATATAAATATACTCCCCCCTCCCCACCCCTTGTCCCTACTCCTCCCAAGTTTTTGGTGCACTGAAGTGTCGCTGAAGCCGAGACCTCAGGTCGGCAGAGATGCTCCAGTTTCACCACCACAGTTGCGTCTGCAACCACCTCTATCATGCAGTATTCTGTTCTGGAGGTTCGTGGTTTCCCGTAAAAAAATGAAATATTCTAGTAGGTTAGACAGTAAAGACAGCTAATTGTAGAGGACCACACCAGGTTACTTTGCCCGTTGCAGAATTACTACTTATAGTCATGCAGATACTTGAAACTTTTCTTTTGAATTTTATGAAAGCATATATTGGAATATTTTCATTATGCCGAGGTATACCGAGTAGGTTAGACTATTTTGTATGTATGTATGTATGTATAACTCATAATCACAAGGTGATCGTAGAGGCATTAATCAGCGAGAGAATTGTGAATGATGTCTCTGAATCCAACTCTATCGTGTGCTGCATGAGAGAGAGAGCATGCAAGGGAAGACCCGTCCAACTTTTAATGTTAGAAATCCATGATGACTATTTTATTTTATTTTATTTTTTATAGACTATTTTAGTGATATAACATATTTTGATCAAGTTTCTTCTTTTCGAAATTCCAGTCACTTATACAATGTCATGTACATACACAATTATTACAAAACGTAATTTTAAGTTTGCGCTTTCAGAATTTCATTTTCACTTCAATACTGTAACAGTGCCATGATTTCAGTACCATTGGTGGTGGGTCACATGTTGTACAAACTCTAAAACAAACATTTTCTTCTCATCAGAACTTGGATGTATAGTGCCTCGTCTACAAAGTTCAGTTTAAAAAAATTCCTTGAAGATAGAGTCAGCCTGGTAAATAACAATCTAGGTTAAAACAACAACTAATGAATAACCACACATGACTTTACACCCAGTGACCATTTCACTACATACTTCAAGCTCACCGTAATAACAAGAGTAGATAAACAAGAGTGTGCAACTCCGGATCTCTTCTGCACTATCTGCAGATACCCCGAATTTTTTGCTGATGCCACCTTTTTTCAGGAAAACGTGCATTTTGCCGCAGAGCACAGAGCAGTGTGAGAGCACGTGCTGGGCACAAACCTTATAATGTAAAGCCCGGCCAAGTGCACGAGGACTTACTTTCCGAAAGACTCGCAGCGCATGCGTCGTCGAAAAGATTACGTCAACAAAAAAATTCCGCGCGGGCCAACCCATCCCGGAGTTGCACACTCTTGTGTATCTACTCTTGCTAATAACATACTCCCGCGAATAGCGATGTTGTACTCATGTACGATGGAGCACAATTACCAAGCAAGTGGCAACATGTCATTTCGTTCAATCTCCCAAGATTCCCATGACTAGATAGCACGTTTTCTCTGTCTGCGGTCATTAGGCAATGCTGGCGATAAAAATACAACAAAATTCTATTGTATGCAATATGCACTCATTTGCACAGTACGCGGAGCACAGCGGACTAGTTATACACCCAAACGGAAGAAAAATACACCCTGCCCACTTTGAAAATAATAAAAAAATATGCTAGGTAAGTAATTTGGATGTGTGCACAATTTCGACAAATTCGAAAGGGCTACTGCTGGGCCTAAATACCATGCCCATGGTCAAGATTGTATGGTTTTCGGTCGAGCAGTCGAAACAAATGTGTCTCACTTGAACACCAAGTAGAGCTGCCGCTGTTGTGCCAAGGCCCATTGGCGCATGGTGTGTATAATCCAAATCTACATGTATGGTGATGGGTCACTGCTGGCGTTTGTGCTCTTGGACAGTGCAACGCTGCGTGAAGATAAGTTGTGGCTCCACAATCGCTGAGAACGTTAGTGTGCGTCCATGGAATACTAAAGCACAACAGGCGCGGCACAGCTAACGCCCACTTGCATGAATCGGTCGACAGTGGTGGCGAGTGCATTCTCCTTCCTCGGTGAACACTGCTGGACACCCTGTTTGATGATCCACCAAACACCATCGGTGCAGGCCGCGTTTTTCGGAACCAGCGATTTGGTCGTCCACCAACAATTGTTTCTCACTTGAACACTCTGTAGAGCTGTCGCTGTCGTGACAAGGCCGTGTATACTCAAAATCTACATGTAGGATGAAGAGTAACAGTTACTGCTGATAATGAAGTTTGCGCTCGTGGACAATACAACGCTGTGTGAAGTAAATTGTGGCTCCACAATCGCCCAGAATCCTAATGTGTCTCCATGGAATACAATAGGCGCGGTGCAGCTAACGCTCAACGTGGATGAAACGGACAACAGCAGCGGCTAGAGCGTTCTCCTTCCTCGGTGAACACTGCTACAAGACATTATGCTTGATGATTCACCAAACACCATCGTTGGAGGCCAAGTTTTCCGCCACCAGCGAGTTGTTCGTCCAGCAACCTTCTTTTTAGTCTTTCTTCAAGACTTCGTAGAGCAGCCGCGCAAGGCCTTTCCTTCACGTTAGGGTAGCGATCCTTCCTATAACGCTATCGCCATTCATTGTTACTTTTTACTACAATGACACTTCAGTAGTGTTTCTCAGAAAATAAAGTCAGCTGCCATCAGGCACAGAGTCAGCGCTCACCTAGATAGGCCTAGCGCATAATTATGATATAGCGCCTAGCAAGCACCTGGACTTGTAAAAAAATTATTTTTACAATATTTTTTAAAGTATTTTGCAAGTCTTCAATCATGTTTGCATGTACGCGCTATACTATCCAGCCATGTGGCGTGAAAGGATTGCTTGATGAATGTTGTCGTGATCATGAAAGGACTACAGTACAGACTAGGTACCACGACTAGGTAGCGCTAGCGAGTCCGCGGATGTCCTGACACGTGAAACGAAACGATTTTTTATCTTTTAGGCCGATTCCACACTACGCCGAAAGTGGCTTTGCCTTGAAGGCATGAAGTGGCTTATAAAGTGAAGCTGCATTCACACCTGCAAGTGTCGATCACGGGACTTTGCTTTGAAGGTTATAGTTACCCTGGTAACAGAATGGAAGATCACTTTTCCGGCTTGTGTACGAAATAAATAATTCAAAAGCATCTTGTCGAAACTAGTATTTGAAGAAGAAGAAAATAATGTTGTTCACGTAGATCTACTGCTTGTAGATGTAGTTGAGTTTTGTCTCAGTATGAGTGGTCCAGTCCGATCGGCCTCTGGTCGCCGGCGTCGTCGTTTGTACGAGCTAGCTATCGGGTATACGTCCGACATTGATATTCTCCAGACACAACCAAATTATTTTTTTCCTCGGCAGTCCATGGAAATGACAAACAATGTTTTGTTTGATTGCCTCGAGCCTGCATCTGCGTCCTCTTTCTTTGTCGTTCTTCTATTCATGATGTTGAATGAAAACATTTCTGTTGAGCGACGACTGTGGACAGCTCATCCGGAAAATGAACTTGGTTTGGCGGCAGGATTTTGGGAGAAGGAAGTGCTTGGCACCTGGGAGAACACAAAACAGAAGTCCAAGAGATGGTGGAAGGCAGCATGGATTGCGAACTTCAGGATGGAGCAGCGGACATTCTGTTTTATTCTACAGCGATACGGCCATTTGTTTGAGAGGCAATCCACTCACCTGCGCCGCACTATTCCCAGTAGCAAACGTCTGGCCATTGCCCTCTACTACTTGTGCCACTCCGAAACGTATAATGAATTGGCTGCATTGTTCCATGTGGGTGTCAGTACTGCTTCGTGCATTGTGCATGATGTTGTGGAAGCTCTTGTTGGAGAGGTCACCAGAGATAGCATATCGTTTCCTCAAGGAAATCAGCTGTCGAAAGTGATGCGCGGATTTGAGCAATTGTCAAATTTACCAATGTGTGGAGGTGCGGTTGATGGTACCTTTGTGAGAATCGTGAAGCCAGAGATTCATGGTGACACTTACTGGTGTTATAAGCAGCACTCTGCCATTATCGTTTTTGCCTGTGTCGACCATCAAGGATGCTTTACATTTGTTGATGTCGGAACTCCCGGTAAACTCGGAGATGCGGCTGTGTACAACAAGAGTGAGCTGAAGACCAAAGTGGAGCAGGGCATCTGGCTGAACAGAGCTGTTTGGAGAGCTGGCAACAAATACATTCGACCATTTTTGATCGGTGATAGTGCTTTCACCTTGAGCCCGTATCTCATGAAAATTCATGCCGGGGACAACTTGACTCCGCAGCAATCAAGTTTCAACTTTGCACAAATCCGGGCGCGCCGTATTGTCGAGTGTGCATTTGGTCGCCTCAAGGGACGGTTCACAGTTGTGTCACATTCCAACTCCAATGACCCAACTTTCATGAGCAAAGCTGTTCTCCTATGCTGCAGTCTCCATAACATCATCGAGCGCAGAAAGAGAGGTTACCTGCCTATTGTCCAGGACTATGCACCTCATCCCCTAGTTCCCATGCAGCACTCTCCAGCTGGGCAAATGCGGGATGCCCTTGGCACCTATCTCCGTAATTTAAACTGAATATCAACCACTACGTTGGCCAAAGAGCTATGGGCTTTGGTATTCATATCTCCTTTCCTCCAACAATGTCTAGCTCACAATCCGTCTTGGTAGCCTGTGTAGTGTGAACTCTATCTCTGAACATTGAATTGCCTGTGTCTCCGGGCTTCTCCTTCCTACTTTCACTAGCGTGATAGTAGTATTGACCTAATGTGTGTACGTGTACACCAAACCGCATCCCGCTTGCCGTGCCATTTACTCATGAATTCCTGCACCGCAACACTTGCACTCTGCGTATCATTAACCCTTCCCCTTCTATGGCACAGACCCTACACTGCATGCGATACTTGGATGCGTGTACTGAGACTACACAAGAGAGAGATTGGAAGCTTTGTTACGACTCTGAGTTTCACGTATTACTACAATCATCAGGCAACTGATGGGTCCAACACGGGCAGCCAGAACATAAGGGGGAGCAAGGTGGGAAATTCTGAGGGGTATCATACGCGACGCGTATCATAGCGCAAGAGTCAGGTGCAGGCGTGAAGTTGCCAAGTTTTCAGACTTGGGGCTATGCAGCAGCAGCAGTTCCAGCGTGAATGATATAGAATAGAGCTGGAGACTTATCAAATCACCCACACGCACTCGCTTTGTCATGCATGCACACACACACACACGCATGCGCGCACACGCACACCATTTGACATTCCTGGTGTACTGAGACTAGCAATACACCGGACATTGAAAGCATAGTACTACGGGATAGAACACGTCACACGTAAAAACAATAGAGTGGCTATAGTACACTGGAAAACAGAGGATAGTTATCCAAACAGTCCGGAGTAGTGTCGCAGAGAACAGAACGGGAAAATTAGAAGCACTGCATCCAAAACACGAACACAGGAGAGAAATTGAAAAAAACACTGTGTCTACATGAAAAAAATTGTGCCAGAAACAGAAGAGTATTGGGACTGGCGACACTGTCCCTCTAGTCCCGTTCAATCATTCTTTTTGTCACGCGACATCATATCTCCAAAGAGCTTGGCTTGGAAAGCCATTTGGCTCTGAATAAGGGCTTGCGTGGTCCTCTGCTGCTGTTCGCTTTGGTTCTGCACCAGGGTATGCATAGCTTCCTGCTGCTGTTGAATTATCGCAGCTGTAAACTCCTGCTGGTTTCGCTGAAGGTCTCTTTGCGTTTCACCAAAGGCCTGGACCATTAGCAACCCTGTTTCCTGGAGGCCCTGTGTGCTCTGGTTCCTCTTCTTCGCTTTCTTTTTCGCTCCAGCTTGTTGGCCCTCTGTAGCAATGTCAGTGGAATCCTCGACATACACTTCCTCATCTCCCAGGTCAACGGAAGCTGCAGCAGATCTCTTGCCATGAGTCCCTGGCACATACGCGTCATCGACTGCAGAAGCTGACAAGCTCCTACCTGCGTCTGGTGTTGTTGGGGTGGATTTAGCAGTTCCATACAACAGCATATCAAGGCGCCTTGCCTCGTCTTCGTCAGAATCATCATCGTCGTCACCACCAATGGCTGACCTGAAGCTCATCACAGGACGCCCTACAGCCTTCCTGGTAGGAGTTACGGAGGATGTCATACCTGGCTGACCACGAGCGGCAGAACTGGTGTTTGTACAGCTTGGTACAGTGACGTTGCTCAGTTGTTCCTCACACTGGTATGTTTCACTGGTACTACTACTACTACTACTCCTACTACTACTATTACTACTACCGCCCTCGGTGCGAGCTGCACCAGTTGTCTTTGCAGGTCCACTTGCCAAGCTCATCTCCTCTACTGAAACTGGTGAAGGACTAGCATTTCCTCGGAAAACACTCACAAGACGTACTCCATCAGGCATTCGAGAGGTGGATGGCGTTGGAGGAGTCTGGGCTTGACTGCAGTGAGGCTTTCCTGTGCTCGATCTAGCAACAGCGGTGCTGGAGAGGCTCTTTGTTGGCCCAAATCCTGGAATATCACCCATTTTTGTGTGCCAAATCTTGAAATTTGACCACGCTGTGTAGGCGGATTCGAGATCATACGTCGAATCTTCGTCAACCTCGCCAACAGGCATTCCGGTGGCAGTTTTCTTTGTGTATGTCTCGTACAGTCCTTTCGCCTTCGTTTTCATGTTGTCGATTTTGGAATGGACGATCGACGCAGTATAGAGTGCTTCCTCCCCGAGCTGTTCAGCAAACAAATTCAGCTTGATGGCGATCTCCTTCTCCGCGTAGCTCCTGCGAACTGTACCGCCCGGAGGTCGCCTCAAATGTCCGTTCCAAAGCTCGATCAGCTTGCCCTCAAGCTCCTGGCTAAACATGACCCTAGGCATTGTTGACAGCTCACAACTCACCACAACTGAAAGATACAACAGGAAACAAATTCGGAAAAAGATCGAAAGGCTGAAGCTTCGAAGAAAAGTCAGAAAAGTGTCCTGAAAAGCTAAAAAGTTGCCTTGAAAGAGGGTCCTGGTGTTGCTTTGTAGACAACAAGCACTTTTCACTTTCGCGCGCTTCTCAAAGTGATCGCCATGGCAACTTGCCTGAAAAGTGCCTGAAAAGTGGCTTTTTAGACAGGATTTGGCGTAGTGTGGAATCGGCCTTACTTTTTTTTGTAGTCCTTCGCTTTTGAGCACGGAGGATCAGTCAACGAGTAGATCTACGTCACGTGGGCTGTTGTCGGGAGGATCTAGGAGTGCATTATTGACCAGTACTACAGTTGCGCTCGGTGAAATCCGGCCCGAAGTGCAAAGCCGGCGCCGCGAAGCCAGGTCCCATTACATCACCAACATCCTCGACCAAGACTTCAGTGTGACGGAAGCTCTTGCCAGCGTTGCCTCAGCCAAAGCGTCACAGCGTGCAGATCACCGCCAGAAAGCGAAGACCGACATCCGTGGCTTCGCTGCCGACGCATCGCCCACTTTGCAGCACACAATTCAGTTGGCAAGTGAGCCTGGCGCCTCCAGCTGGCTTACTTGTCGTCCGCTATCCCGTCATGGATTTGTGCTATCCAAAAGCGAGTTCCGCGATGGTTTGGCACTGCGCTATGGCTGGCGGCCTTCTCGCTTACCGTCAACCTGTGTCTGTGGAGCCAGCTTCACAGTAGCCCATGCCCTGACATGCAGCACCGGAGGTTTCCCGTCACTTCGACACAATGAGGTGCGGGACATCACTGCCTCGCTATTGAAACGTGTCGCCAATAGTGTCGCTATCGAGCCACACTTACAACCGCTCTCTGGTGAGCAGCTCCG
The DNA here is from genome assembly GCF_964019385.1 of Sycon ciliatum. Lineage (NCBI taxonomy): Eukaryota > Metazoa > Porifera > Calcarea > Leucosolenida > Sycettidae > Sycon > Sycon ciliatum. The sequence continues at coordinate 33,328,460 of NC_088650.1, read as the reverse complement.
CTACAAGACTGCCTCCACAGAAGACCAGGCTCGACTTGATGTTGCGGCGAGTGGTGTTTGGGGAGGTCGGTTTGAGAGAGTCTTTCTCGATATTCGGGTTTTCAACCCCTTTGCTCCCTCAAATCGATCCTCTTCCATCACCGCTTGCTACCAGCGTCATGAACGTGAAAAACGGAGGCGATACGAACAGCGCGTCAAGGAGGTCGAGCGTGGAACCTTCATCCCTGTGGTTTTCGCTGCAACTGGTGGTACTGGTCGAGCTGCTGCCGCTCTCCTCAAGAGAATAGCTGCAATGGTCTCCGACAAATCTGGTGAGCCATACTCTGCAGTGATGGCATGGATCCGCTGCAGGTTCAGCTTCGCCCTTCTCCGTGCAGGCGTGGCTTGCCTGCGTGGTGCACGACGGCTGTATTCGCACCCGGAGGTGGCTGAGTCATCCGCTCGACTCGCTGTCTCGGAAGCTGCCATACAGCACTAGACACTTGTTTATGCCTCGTCATCATTGCTTTTTCTCGTATGGTCCATGTATGTAACTACTGGTACTTGTTTTTATTGTATCACTGTGTTACTAAATTCTGCCCGTACAAGAGGCCGGTTTACCAAGTTAAAAAAAAAATTACATCACTGGTGATTTGTGTGTATGAACTCAACTGCACGCACCTCGTGTAAAAGTTCGGAGTGCACGTGTTGCATGCTAAAAACAGTTCAAAATTTCTTTCATTCACTTCACTCAAGCACAGCAGGATCTTCTCGATAGCGGAGTACCCAACATCCTGTTTCAACCTCCCTGCTCGCCGGACATGAATCCAATCGAGAATGTGTGGGCTCTTCTCAAGAAGAGAATAATTCCACATCGCTGCGAGAATGCTGCACCTGGAGTGGGACTCATTGGATCCTGACACGGTTTCCCCATACGTGGAGTCAATGTCACGTCGTGTTGAAGCCCTAATCGAAGCTGACGGTGGCCACACAAAATATTGAAGCCCTGCTGTTCTGTGTATGAAATAAACTGCTTCGAAACAATCTCCGTCTTCTTTACTTCTGCTGAGCTGAAATGAATGGTACACTTGTCTTTGTTTGGCGCGGTTTTTTACACTTTGGTGTAAGCATGCATGCGTATGAGTACAGCACAATCATGCACAGTTCATACGGCACACGTGCACACTAGGCCTAGCCCAAATTTGCTCGGGGCGCTTCGATATTTTGCCAGCAAATTTTGCCCAAGCACTTTCCATATTTTGCTTGGCATTGCCTTTCGTTTCCGATATTTTGCTCCATTTTGCTCCTGCTTTGTGGCAAAAATAGCTTCAAATGAACCGTCTACTTTGGTAAAAGTGGATGGTGACTCTGATGAGGAAAGCAAAACTGAAAATGGTGTCAGTATTACGGATTTAACCGGGATTTTGTAGCATGATTTCAAATTTATGTACCCCTGACAACCTGCACGAGCTATTTCAGCACGACGTTGGCCCAATGAAACCAAAGAAAGTAGAATAGAATTGCCAAAACACACCCGGATCCTCTGTAAATTCGATATTTTGCTCGGAATTTGCTGGCAATTTCTTTTCGTGGGAAATTTCGATATTTTGCTGGAAGAATTGCCGGCAAATTTGGGCTAGGCCTAGTGCACACTAGCACTTGTACAACTTTGAGGGCGTCAAGGGCCGCATCAGTACTGGGCGCCAGTTATGCACTTCGGGCCGGATTTCACCGAGCGCAACTGTAGTACTAGTACTACCTACAAGTACATGACTGTGTAGCAGGCCGCAGTCTCACTCTCGGAGGCAAATGCACTCGGGTCTCAGTGAACACACTGTTGTCGACACTGTTGTTTATTACCGGTATAACTGAACTAAACTGAAGACTACATTGTAAACATTAACTCTAACTCTAACTCTAAACTGACATTTCTAACTGGCATTTCTAAATGAAGTTTCTAACTGAAGAGAAGAGAATTGTGAACAGCAGCTTTTATAGGCAGACAGCATACATGTAAGTGCTGCAACTAGGGTCCAGCGGATAATGCCGGCATTATATTCGGCATTATACGACTATCCGAGCATCAGAGCATTATGGAGCATTGGAAAGGAACAAAACGAGCATTATGTGAGGTTTGAGCGGCATAACGAGTTTCATAGTGGAAATCCCAGGTTTTTGGCAACAATCGGCTACAATCATGATCATGAGATGTTGTCTGATGATTGGTTTTTGCCATAAAACTCTGAGTAACAACGAAACAGCCATATTTTACTCCTTTTGTGTACCTCTTGCGTACTACGCTCCGCCCATTCCGGGCATTTGAGCACTATGTATGCATTGTACCGGCGCTTGACTTTATGATTGTGTAGACACGTAACACCTTTAGCACTAACGTTACATAACTATTGCTACATGCTGTCCGCAGATTGAGTAACTATAAGTCTATTGCTACATAAAAACGTTATGATTGTAGCGATGTGGTCAGGTGAATGTATACAAGCCATTTGTGAAGCATGCCCAACCGAGGCCGAGGCAGTTCAAGTGACACAAATCCGGAGAAATTATTTATGAGGTTTCTTTTACTTTTAGAATAATGGAGAGCTATGGAGGAGACATACGCGAAGTGAATACCAAACAGACGAAGAAGAGTTTTCTAGTTGTGCCAGAGGCTCTGGCGATAGCATCTCTAGCGATACTGAAGTAGACACTGATGCATTGCTAAATTTGGACCAGGATGAAGGAGCGGCTATAAACAGAAATACCTCGTTCCAAAAGAACTGCCTTTGCCGAGTCCAGCTCAGGAGGCTCGAAAAGAACTACAATTTTTCATGGACTTAGTACCAAGTCGATTGCTCAGCAGCGCCTGTCTTACTTTCCTGACGAAGCACGTTCAGTTAGTTGTGGACGCCTGGACGGTAGTAATGCCAGGCCTACGGTCAAATGCTATCACTATCAGAAAGGAAGAGTATTGTGGCAAGCCATACGTCTACACACCATCTCAAGGAGGAGATGAGAGCACAAGCAAAGGATGTAGAGTGGAAAAAATAGATTTTGACCACGTGTTTTCAGGATTTCCGCAAATGGGAGGGCTCTCCATCTGAGATCGGATCTCAGGAGCTGGCCTCATGTCTGGTGTTTCAGACGAAGACATTATTCAGAGAATGGACGCAGTGACAGCTTGTCTGCAGGCAGGAATACTATTTGCCAAGATTAACTTCATCCCAACAATGAATGACTACCTGCAATAATGGTTTCATCTCTCACTACATGGATAATTAGGGGAAAGATTTGATACACCGACTATTCTTCCACAACCCTGCATCAAAGTTGGAATGGAGAGCAATCAATGGAGAAGTGATCATGTTTTATAGTGCTAAGAAGTGGTGAAGCTCGTGAGAGATAAGGTGGCAGCTTCAGATGCAGATCGACGATATGCATAATTTCCTGGAAGTTTGACAATGTGCAGACTTTCTTCCATTTTTGTCCCAAACCAAGAGCATTATATCCCTTGCTGAAGCATTATAATCAGCATTATAAGGCAGTTTTTGGAGCATTATGGTTAGCATTATATGAACATTTTCGGAGCATTATCCGCTGGACCCTAGCTGCAACAGCAATGGTCACGGCAAAGCTCAGCAGAGAGAAGAAGAAAGGTCAAAGTAGATGTGTGGGCAGCAGAATGGGTCACTGCACAAGGAATGCTATTTTAATTTTGATTCTATGCAGAAGAAGAAGCTGAATGCGAGGTGAGCAATGGGCGTAAATGAAAGGCGGTTGAAAGTGCTGCAAAAGGTCTACAGTCAAAGTAGAGTGTACATGTATTTCTAAGGTCAATATGAAACATTGAATGCAGTGAGACTAGTTCCTATGCATGTCATGCACCTGCAAGCAGCACAGTACTAATAAGAGTTGCAAGTGCGGAGTGCGGTGCGGTGTAACACTCGTGACCAATACATTGAAAGACACGCAGCTAATGTCTCTGCTTCGTTCAGGGAATTCAGAATAGAAAGTCTGCTGTACCACCCGCTCTTTTCTTTTTACTTTTAAAAGCGATTATTTGTAACATGGAAATTTGTTCCTTGGCTCACCATCTGAGTTCTTAAAGCTATTATTCATTTTCTGCTGCCCCCGGTTATTTCTTTTATTAGTATTATTTTCTTTGCCTTCGCTTTCTTGTTATTGGGCAACTTGCCCGTTAGAATCTGCGAAGTAAAATAAACAACAACAACAACGCTGCAGCTGTGTAAGTATTAGTTACTAGGGTGCCAACGCTACACTGTACACATGTACCGTACTCGCGCGATTAGAGCCCTCTCTTGAATAGTACCCTATCTCGAATAGTGCCCTAGTCTCCAACAGCCAGTGAATAATAAAGCCCTCTCTTGAATAGTGCCCCCCCCCCGGTAGGTGTTGGCGGATAATGCTAGGTAATATGGAATATAATGCTCTCAGTAATGCTCCACAAAAAGCCATATAATGCTCCAAATAATGCTGATAATGCTCCGCCGGATGGAATATAAGCACCTGAACCTTGCGGTATTGGGCTAAGAAAAACGCTATAATATTGCACCCGTGCTATGGTAAACATAATACAATATCAGGTAAACATGTACGCTAGGTACAAACACATACAGTCAGGTAAACATGTACGCTAGGTACAAACACATACAGTCAGGTAAACATGTACGCTAGGCACAAACACATACAGTCAGGTAAACATGTACGCTAGGCACAAACACATACAGTCAGGTAAACATGTACGCTAGGCACAAACACATACAGTCAGGTAAACATGTACGCTAGGCACAAACACCACATACAGTCAGGTAAACATGTACGCTAGGCACAAACACATACAGTCAGGTAAACATGTACGCTAGGTACAAACACATACAGTCATATTGAGGCGGCACAAAGAGGAGATAACAAGTCATCAATGCAATTTATGCACGGATAGAATGTATGTTACCTGGCCTGCAAGGCAGTAGAACTGTTTTTGTTTGTTTGTTTTTAAATTTTACTTCGCAAGTTCAAACGGGTTCCTGGCCCAGTTATATGAGAGCGAAGGATAGAATTTGCCAAAATCCTAATGAGCAACAGCATAGGCAATATTATCATAGAAGTGGAGTACTATGCGAGCGAGAATACTGAGAAGAAAAGAACATGTCAAAACCTGACGAAACACAACCTATTTCAGGCATACATAAGGAAGGCAGGCTAGCTTAAAATCTTGCAATCTGGATACGGTGCGCACCTCTCTAGGCAAACTGTTCCACAGCAATGCTCCTGCGGTGGCGAATCTCGTTTGGCCACACCGACTGCGAGCTGGCTGGCTGAGCAGACCATTGGCATGCTGATGGCGCGTACTTCTGCCGCTGCATGCTGCTGGTTTGAGAAGCTGGGCTAGAGCAAGGCTAGTGGAGTCATTTAGACAACGCCAGATGAAGATCAGGAGCTTTTGCTTGAAAAGTTCAGTGACGCGGTAAATCGAGTTGGCAGCCAGGAGGGGCTGCATCGCGGAACATGGCGGGCTGCCATCAATGCATCGGATCGCCCGATTTTGCATGGCTTGCAGACGCTGAAGTTGGGTCACGCGGAGGGCTGCAGAGAAGCTGCAGGCACCATATATCATATCCGGTATGACAATAGCCTTTACATATACTTTGCGCGAGCTGCGGGAGAGGCATCGACGGGCTCGCCACAAGGCGCGTATCTTCCTGGCAACTTTGGTCACTATGGTGCTGACGTGTACATCCCAACTCAGGCGGTTGTCAAGAAAGACACCAAGATACCGCGCAGACTTCACTATCGGTAGAGAAGTATCGCAGCACACGATAGAGACCTCAGGCCCGGCATGTTGCGGTGAGATAGTCATTACCTGGCTTTTGGAGGCATTTAAAATTAGGCCGCGTGACTTAAGCCATATGGCGAGATCAGTGACAGCTGAAGAGACGGATTTGGAGACTTCCCCAGCGGAAGCTTTTGAATCATACAGAGCAATGTCGTCTGCGAATTGCACGCTGGGTATTGGCGATGAGACCGATTTCACATCACGGGTGTAGACGTTAAAGAGAACAGGCCCCAAGACGGAGCCTTGGGGCACACCACAGGTGCAGTCAAGAGCACGACTTGTGGCCGAAGCGACTGTAACTTGCTGCCTGCGATCTGTCAGGTAATTCGCGAACCACTTCAGGGCGACACCAGAGATACCAACGTCAAAAAGGTCTTGGATGAGGATACCATGCCGGACTTTGTCAAAAGCCTTGGACATGTCGAGGAGGCACAGCCCAGTTACCAGACCACTGTCCTTCGCCTTCTGCAAGCTGTCCGTGAGAACACAGAGGGCATCCTCAGTGGAGCACTTCTTCCTGAAAGCAAACTGAGAATCAGGTAGGGCATTACTCAAGTCTAGATGGCGAACTAGCTGACGCTGCACCACTCTCTCCAACAGCTTTGAGACAACTGGAAGGAGGGAAACAGGGCGATAATTGGTGGGGACTGATGGGTCCCCGGTCTTGTAAAGCGGTACAACGGTCGCCAGCTTGAACGCCAAAGGAACCGTGCCAGTACGGAGGGAAGTGCAAAACAGTACTGCTAAAGAGTATGCCAATAAATCGGAACACTGCCGCAATAGCGAACCCGGTATGCCGTCAATTCCCGTAGCTTTGCGAGCATCTACCTGCTGAAGGAGACGTTGAACGTCCGATGGAGTTACAGGGGAGAACTCGGTTAGGGAGACAGGCCCGTTGGGGCCACACGGAACGCCGAGATGGTCTGTTGCGAGTGGGATTCCTGCTTGCAACATAGAACGCACAATCTGGATCCGCCGCAGAGACTCGGCTGAACTAACGGCCTCAGTAAGACCGGTGCCAGCTAGAGCCTTCCCAAGTCGTTTCCGATACGCCAAGAAGGACTCCTTGACCATCTTCTGCCTCTGAGTTTCCCTCTCCAAATGGGACTTTCCTTGTTTGTGTCTCGCGGTAGCAATATGGGACATGTACATGATTATAATCTTCTTCCCTGACAACGTTGTATGGCATGCCAGGCACACTAACTTGCTACAGTCGCTTTTGAGCGGCTCATCTGGGAACTCCCGCACCCGTGTTTCGGCACTAATGGCCACTTCAGTGCTCTGTCGATGAGCTACTCACGTCCTCAAGTTTTGGAAACATTTTCAGACTTGGTAATAGCTGTTTTCTGAAAAGACCGCTTCCTCGCTATCGCGGCAGGATCTGCCGTTTCCAACTCGACGACGTCACTATCATCAGGGGACTCCGCCAAAAGCTCATCTGGAGAAAGCCCAGCTTCCTCCCAATCCCAAGAACGGCATCGCGGCGAGCCAGCCATCAGCGTTGGCTGCTAGTTAGCTGGTCTTACACAATGGTCAATGTCCGGTGAAAGTCCAGCGTTACTCTTCGACAAAGACATGGATTCTTGCTTCGATGAAGAATGTTTTTTGTAACATTGTGGACGGTAACCGGGTAAGGTCTGGAATGTGTGTTGGTTCGGCGCGTTGTTACCTGGATCTTCAAAAAGTAGTTGCTGGCCGAAGATAGACTTCCGGGACCGGAAGTTTCTGCGAGAGTTTCCACACTGAGTCTGTGCTCATGTGCTGGACCCACAGCTAGCTATCACTAGTGCATGCAGTATACCATGATATACTGGGCCTGGCACTGC
>NC_088650.1:33283304-33318304 GCF_964019385.1 Sycon ciliatum | reverse complement strand
GCGTACAGTGCAGCGATGTAGTGCTAACCTTTCCATTTCTGTCTCTTTTGAGCTCTGCTACATGTAATGGTTGTGAAAAAAGTGGGAAACGGAGTGCAAGCGCCAATAGTTACTGAGTGGCTAAAATGCAGCGGTTACTGCTTGAACGTTAGCAACGGAGTTACTGAGCGGAGCGGACAAAATGCAGCAGCTACTGATGGAACATGGCACGCCACTGATTCTTGTCAGTGGCAGTGGCGCGGACCTCTTCCAAGTCCCCCACACTCTTCAATGAGATGTTCCATTCTTGGAGATCCTTGATGACTGTGGTGGTGAGTGTTGTCTTTGGTCTACCACGGTGGCTGGTAGCGTCTCGCTTCAGGTAGCATGACATACCTCTGAAAGCAGGTGCATTGGGGTCCATCCGAAGGACGTGCACTAGCATTTGCGTTCTGCGGCGATTTACAGATGCGTGTACTTATTGCCAAGATGATGTAGGGCCAGAACGTGTGCCACAATATTCACTAATGATACTGACATTCAACGACCTGACGTTTGCCTCGATCACGTCTTGGATACATGTACAGTTTGTACACTGACCAACAGACTTCCAGCTGGTCATAACATTTTTATTCCATTCATTCAAAGAAAAAGAAAAACATTGAAAAACTGGACAAGTTTTCTTCGTACACATGATGTCATTGCCTTGTCAACTTTGACAGGATCTGAATCATAGATGTGTCAAGCTTGCGAAGGACTAAAGCTGTTACTCCTGAAAAAAACACATTTCGACAACCGTACAGGCCGTGTGTACGTGTGCTGGACATCTGCGCGTGCAGGGCCAGACGTGTGAGCTGGCTGGCATGCACGACAACTCCTACAATGTAGTACAATGTAGTAGTACTGCTGTCGTCAACATGGAAATCCAGGGATTGACCGGGGACTTCGCCAACAGGTCGTACAGAACAGCGCTTGATCCGATGCGACCAGCGCGCTGCAGCATGTGTGTACCGCCTACCCAGGTATCAGTGTCTCAAGCCTCTTGTACGGGCAAAAATACCATCTTTATCAATGATAGAAATACAACTAAAATCCAAAACAATTTTAAAATATAAAGAACTCAAAGCAAATGAAAAAAACTCAAAGAACCCAGCCAGCCGCACACGGACTACACAAGAGGCAACATGTTAACAGCATAAAATTAACAAGTAAACTTCCTAAAAAAAACGTGTCAATGAAATCCATGAATTTAGACCGGAACTTGAGCCTCCGACACAGCTAGTGAAGCAGACGAAGCACTGGCCTCCAGAACAACGGGATGTCCGAACAGCTTCCTGCAACCTCGGAGACACATACAAAACCTAAGTAGCGAGAAAGATAACTTACATCGAACATAGGCCATGACGTGACAATACTGCTCGGACAGTAGTTAGTGCGGGGCAGGTTCTGGTGCACTTTTTGACCTTTGACCTTTGGGCCAAATAAGGCACACTGTGTCGGTCGTGCTTGGTCTGGCCCCGGGACTCCCCCAGGGTTTGACCTTTGACCTTTAGGTTAAATAAGGCACACTGTGTCGGGCGCGCTTGGTCTGGCCCCGGGACTCCCCCAGGGTTTGACCTTTGGCCCTGCCATGCCATAAATGTCATCATGTTCTTTTCCGTGGCGAACGTGCACTTGTGCACGTTCGGTGCATTCGTACCAGGGAGTAGTAAAATACGTACTACTCCCTGATTCGCACATCGTAGATGTGCAGTGACATATTGCGCATGCGCGCATACGCACGCGGAGCGTGCGGCCTTCAGTGGCCCTGCGGAAAAGACGCAGTACAACACAAGGTGTACTGTAGTACACGTTTCATTGTAGTGTGATAGCCGACCTCATATACGCTGTACGGGGAGATTTTTCCTCAGTATGTTGTAGGCAGTGCTGGAGGTGACGTGACGATGGCGGAGCCAAGTGCAAAACGATCCAGGCAGCCCAAACAGCCCACCTCGAGTGCCGTGCGTGGTTTTTTGAAAAAGTTTTCTTTGCCAGGTTCAGGCACTGATCCTCTCGTCTTTTTCAGCAGCCATCATGACGAGCTCAGACAGGTTCTCCTCGAGGAGCTTCAGTCTCACCCGTTCAAGGTGGTTTTAGTTTTGAGGGTGGAGATGACACGAGAGTCGGCCACGGGTAGTACGTCTGCCGTCCCGTTTTTTAGAAGTAGACCGGCTCGGATCCTCAGCGAAGGGGACATTGATGGTGCAGTCAAGACGATGGTGGCGAGGATCACTGGTCTTATTGATAAGTGGATGCAGAACGGATCCAACTGGACCGTTTCTCGAGTGAGACAGCTGGATGTGTCGACAGCAAAGTACACTCCTCTTCGAGGTGAGTTTCTGTTCATCCGGCAATGTTTGTTCGAAGCCTGTCGAATTTCTTGTGGAAAGTTGTAGATGTATTGTTTTGTACTAGATGTACAGTTTTTCGTGGTTGTCGAGAGGGTGTAGTTGTGATGTGGTGTTACTCTGAGCAAAGCCTTCGTTGTATTTTTGTGGTGTTCTGTAGGTGGTGCAGCTGCTATCCCGCCGAAATTAGAAAAAAAGAAGGCCATCATTAACGTAAAGAACAACGATGACAGGTGTTTGATGTGGGCGTTGTTGTCAGCGCTGCACCCCGTCGAACAGAATGCTGAGCGTGCATCCAAGTACACCCAGTATCTTGAGGAGCTGCGGTTCGACGGTGTAATGTTCCCTGCAACGCTCCGTGATGTATCCAAAGTGGAGATACAGAATGGTCTTGCAATCAATGTGTTTGGGTACGAGGGGAATCTGTACCCACTCTATCTCAGCGAGCGACAGGAGACTCCCATCAACCTCCTTCTTCATGACAACCACTTCACATGGATAAAAAACTTCAGTCGTGCATGCGAGAATAAGAACAGACATGCCACACACTATTGCTTCCGATGCCTCTCCGCACACAAAACAGCAGACTCCCTGCAGCATCACAGCGAGAGATGTCAGGTGATGAAGCCTGTGCCAGTAGTCATGCCCACAGCAAAGGACAGCATCCTCAAATATACAAATTTGAAGCACAGGATGGTGGCTCCATATATCATTTACGCTGATACGGAGGCCATCATTGAGCCGATGGAGGAACAGCATGGCAGCAGCACTGTACGCACAGCCCGTCATGTACCATGCAGCATCAGGTATGTTTTGTTGTTGGTGTTGTTTTTGACTAATGTTTGCTGTACTCATGCCTGCACAGTGCTTCCTGTTATTCCTTCTTGTCTTGTTCTCCCCTAATTGTGTTCGTGTTGTAGTATGTGCATTTTGTGTGATTCCATTTTTTCAAAAAAATCACTCATTCTTACTTTCCTTCTTCTTTTATGCTCTTGTAGATATGCTGCCATCCGATCCAACGGTGAAGTCCGTGGCGAGTTTGACGACTGCAGTGAGAATGCCATTCACAACTTTTTCGACAGTCTCAAAGAGTTGGAAGGCAGTATCCAGGAGGATTTGGCTGATATCAAGCCAATTCACATGACGGCAGAACTGGAGCTTGAGTTTCAGAACGCAGTCAACTGCTGGATATGTGATGAAGTACTTGGAGAAGATCGTGTTCGTGATCATGATCATCTCACTGGTAAGTATTATAATTTTTTGTTTATTTTTGTTGTTTTGCAGTTGTGTGTAGATATGCGCATGATGTGTATAGTGCATTTTCATGTCTTTGTAGCTGTTTGCATCTGTGTTTTATCATGGTGTATTGAATTGTATTGTCTGTGGTATCACCTTCACTGTAGATGTTTACTATGTTTGTGTATTCCCCTCTTTCTGAATATCTGCACAGGCAACTACCGTGGTGCTGCACACTACCAGTGTAATATTCAGCTAAGTATCTACCCAGATCGCCAGATCATTCCGGTTGTGTTTCACAACCTGAAAGGGTACGATGCTCACCACCTCATCGCCCACATTGGTATGACCGAGGTTGAAGAGGTGGAGTACGAGGACTCTAACCAGCGTAAGCGGATTAAGAAGGTTGGTGAGATCAGTGTCATCGCCAACAACATGGAGAAATATATTTCATTCAAGTGGCGTCAGTACCGCTTCATCGACTCCAAGGCCTTCTTGAACTCCTCTCTTGACTCGTTGGTGAGCAACACCCCGGAAGATGCGCTCAAGCTTACTCGTACATTGGCCCATCATGACCTTCTCCTGCGTAAGGGTGTCTACCCCTACGAGTACATGGACTCCTTTGCTCGGTTTGATGAGACACAGCTGCCACCTAAATCAGCATTTGAGTCTAGTTTGACTGGAGAAGGTATCAGTGATGCCGACTATGCCCATGCTCAGAACGTATGGCAGGTAAGCAGCTTGTGCCTTCTGTATTGTGCTCTACTTATGACTTTGAATGCTTTTGTGATGTGCTCTACTCATTTTTTTTGTACTCATTGCTCTCTATCTGTGGATGCTTGTGTGCATGTGTGTATGGATGCTTGCGTGTGTGTGTGTGTGCGTTGTTTTTTTGTTTTTCGTTTTGCAGACATTTGAGTGCAGTACAATGGAGGCCTATCATGACCTCTATTTGCAAACAGATGTCTATCTTCTAGCAGATGTCTTTGAGCATTTCCGCAAGACGGCATACAAGACGTATGGGTTGGATCCAGCCCATTACCTTACTCTCCCAGGTATGTTCATCAGTCTTTGTTGTTGTCCAATGTATTCTCTCCTTTAGATGGTGTTCTCTGTTAGTATTCTTGTGCTTTCTTGTCGGTGTATTTATATACTTTTTGCATGGTGTATTGACTTTCGTGTTTGTGTTCTGGTGTGTTGTATGGTGTTATGTAGGATATGCATGGGATGCTCTACTACGGTTCACCCAGATTGAACTGCAGCTGCTCACGGATGTAGACATGCATCTGTTTGTCGAAGCCGGTCTACGTGGGGGCATCTCAATGGCGTCGCAGCGGTACGGCAAGGCCAACAACCCTACGATGGATCAGTACAATTCTGCCGAGCCCACATCATACCTGCTATACCTTGACGCCAACAACCTGTATGGCTGGGCTATGTGCCAGAGTATGCCGACATCCGAGTTTGCCTGGTGTGACAAGAACCTGTCCGAGATACTGGCACACCCTGTAGATTCGAGCACTGGGTTCATTGTGGAGTGTGATCTTGAGGTACCCTCTTCGCTGCACCACTACTTCAATGATTATCCACTCGCACCGGAAGTGATGAGAACATTCTCAGATAAGCTATCACCATACCAACAAGCACTTGTGGAGGAGCTCAAAGTGTCAGCCGTAGATGGAGTCAAGTTGACACCCAGTCTCCTACCCAAGTCCAAATATGTGTTACACTACCGTACACTGCAGCTGTATTCGCGTCTGGGCATGGTGGTGACCGCTGTTCACAAGGTGTTGGGATTTCAGCAGAGTGCCTGGATGGCTCCCTACATCAATCTGAACACTGCACTTCGCACGAGGGCTACAACCGACTTTGAGAAGAGCTTTTACAAGGTAAATGCAACCGTTGTGTGCAGTCTTGTATGTTGTTGTTGGTTGTTGTTGTTGTTGTTGTTTTTGTTGTTGTTTTTGTCGCATGTATGGTGCAAGTGTGACGTGGAGTATGCTAATTGAAAAATATGCTGATGTGAAGGAATGGCATGATATGATTCTCATGTGTCATGTTTGCCTGTTTGTGTGCTGCAGCTGATGAACAACTCAGTCTTTGGCAAGACGATGGAGAACGTTCGTAATCGAATACGCATCGATCTCTTGCGAGAAGAAAGTGAGGAGCAGGTACTGAGGGCAGTGAGCAAGCCTACATATGTGCGGCACGACATTTTCCCGAACGGGCTTGTCGGAATAGAAAAGCAGCACACTGAGATCAAGCTCAACAAGCCGGTCTATGTGGGTATGTCGATACTAGACCTGTCAAAGGTGCACATGTACTCCTTCTACTACGATGTGCTGAAGGAGCAGTACGGTAGCAGAATCCGGCTGTTGTACACCGACACCGACTCTGTTATTGTGCACATAACCACCGGTGATGTTTATGCAGAGATGGATCTGTCTCTGTATGACACCAGCAACTTTCCCACTGACCATCCTCAGTACACTTCTGTCAATAAGAAAGTGGTTGGCAAATTCAAAGATGAGCTTGGTGGGAAATCCATGGTGGAGTTTGTAGGTCTAAGATCGAAGATGTACTCCTACATCGGGCAGGAATCGGCCAAACGGGCCAAGGGTGTGCGGAAGGCAGTCCTGGCAAATACCATCACCCACGAGGACTATGTAGATGCACTGCTCAGTCATCGTGTGTCTTCCAGGCCTATGACGGGTCTCCGATCACATTGCCACGCAGTGTATGAGGAGGTAACCACCAAGGTGGCATTGTCTCCATTCGACTGCAAGCGGTACATACTGGATGATGGCATGGCCACACTTGCATATGGTCACAAGGACATTTAATGGACAGGACCCCACATTGAACATGTTTCATCATTTTCATACAAAACTCCCCGCCGTTCTTCTGTCATTAATTCCTCCTATCTTGGCGTGTGGGGCCGGTTCCAACAATATACATTTTTGTTAAATATTTCAGGCTTGTGCCTCAATCATATTGCAGGATATAGTGCATCGTGCGGTATAATAATCTTCATCGTATCATCAAATATTACCCTACACACTTTGGTTTGCAGTGTGTGCACAGCATAGTCCATATATCATCAAATTGATCAAGTTCAGTAACTGCGGGCATATATTTCCCTAGCTTGAGAAAATGCTTATATACTTGCGTAAATTTATGCTCACAATGATGACATTAAAATGAGATTAACTCTGCCACACATTATATTACCAGACACTGTTGTTGTTGTTGTTGTCGTCATCGTTGTTGTTGTTGTTGTTGTTGGTTGTTGTTGGCTGTTGTTGGCTGTTGTCGGTTGTTGATGGTTGTTGTTGGTTGTTGTTGTTGGTTGTTGTTGTTGGTTGTTGTTGTTGGTTGTTGCTGTTGGTTGTTGTTGGTTGGTTGTTGTTGTTGGTTGTTGTTGTTTGTTGTTGTTATTGTTGGTTGTTGTTGTTGGTTGTTGTTGGTAGTTGTTGTTTGTTGTTGGTTGTTGTTGGTTGTTGGTTGTTGTTGGTTGTTGTTGTTTGTTGTCCCATGGGACAATGAAACTACAAAGGAAAGTGGCTACTGACGAGGCACCTGTGACCACGCCAATGCCTGAAACTGATGAAGCTGAGGAACGGAGGATCCTTGAGTTGGCCCTTAGCCGACTTGAGCGTGATTAACAGCAGTGTTTACACTCCTCAGCAAATCCCATCAAATCGGAGCACATGTTGACGGGACCTTAGAGTTGGCACTGCTCAGTAATGGCAAAATATTTTAAATGGCCGCCAAGACCTTTCTCAATAGGCGGAAGAGTCACCTGTATGCAATACGTTGTATATGTCATGTGTGTGTATTGTATATGCATTGGGCTCGAGTAACTCAACAGCATTCGCTCAGTAACACTCAACACTTCCACCATCAAATGGGAATACACGTGTTGAAGCAAGCTTAGAATGAGCGTTACTTGGTAATAACAGAATGAACCCGATGACCTACATGTACGTAAACAGGTGGCTAAATCACTGGTACACAAACGCATTCGGCATGAGATAAGCATTTACTCACTCATCAACTGTAATATGTTCCATGCGGTCGCCAGGTGTGTGTCTCTGCTAGGTAAATGGACGGGATAAGGTATTATGTTCAGTTCATGTTCGAGTCCGTTGTAGTTTTGACAGAGATCGAGATGTCACGCTGGTTGCTGAATTTGATGACGGCAACTCAAACCAATAGTGGTCAGGAAGTTGGTCCACGAGCTGCTGTTGTCCAACGGAACGATGATAGTGACGAAGATGAAGCAGAAGAAAGTGTTAAATTTGTTCTCAGGAAGAGGAAGAGAGTGACGACATCATCCTTGCTCCTACCTGTCATGTTGAATCCAGGATTTCTGGGTTTTGTAGGATCGTTGCCACGCTGGTGCTGGTGCCGTCAACGGCACCAGCACAGCCAGGTAGGTGGCACAGAGATTTAAAGCCGGAGACGACGTCAGCTACATTGAGCTGGTCTTGGGGAAAGACAATGAACTTAGGGGCAAGTTGCCGGGATGCAGATACACACGCTTGCACGATGTTATGGACTGTAGAAGTACCAATGCGATACTCTTTTGCCAACTGCTGGAATTCCTCGGCATGAGCCATCCATTGGAGGAATATTGCAAGACGTTTTTTCCCAGAGATCACTTGCGCAAGTGCGTCGTCTGACAATCAATGGTATCTTTGACCAAATCGTGCACAGCAAGAAATGTGCATTTGGTCACTCGAAACTTTTCGATGAACCTCTCATCTTCGACACCTTGGAAGTCTTGTCCAAGTCTACTCCATGTCCCCATGATCTCTTTTTCCCAAACACCATCATCGTCGCCATCAGCATGAGCCGACGGCGACGACGATGGTGTTTGGGAAAAAGAGATCTTGGGGACATGGAGTAGACTTGGACAAGACTTCCAAGGTGTCGAAGATGAGAGGTTCATCGAAAAGTTTCGAGTGACCAAATGCACATTTCTTGCTGTGCACGATTTGGTCAAAGATACCATTGATTGTCAGACGACGCACTTGCGCAAGTGATCTCTGGGAAAAAACGTCTTGCAATATTCCTCCAATGGATGGCTCATGCCGAGGAATTCCAGCAGTTGGCAAAAGAGTATCGCATTGGTACTTCTACAGTCCATAACATCGTGCAAGCGTGTGTATCTGCATCCCGGCAACTTGCCCCTAAGTTCATTGTCTTTCCCCAAGACCAGCTCAATGTAGCTGACGTCGTCTCCGGCTTTAAATCTCTGTGCCACCTACCTGGCTGTGCTGGTGCCGTTGACGGCACCAGCACCAGCGTGGCAACGATCCTACAAAACCCAGAAATCCTGGATTCAACATGACAGGTAGGAGCAAGGATGATGTCGTCACTCTCTTCCTCTTCCTGAGAACAAATTTAACACTTTCTTCTGCTTCATCTTCGTCACTATCATCGTTCCGTTGGACAACAGCAGCTCGTGGACCAACTTCCTGACCACTATTGGTTTGAGTTGCCGTCATCAAATTCAGCAACCAGCGTGACATCTCGATCTCTGTCAAAACTACAACGGACTCGAACATGAACTGAACATAATACCTTATCCCGTCCATTTACCTAGCAGAGACACACACCTGGCGACCGCATGGAACATATTACAGTTGATGAGTGAGTAAATGCTTATCTCATGCCGAATGCGTTTGTGTACCAGTGATTTAGCCACCTGTTTACGTACATGTAGGTCATCGGGTTCATTCTGTTATTACCAAGTAACGCTCATTCTAAGCTTGCTTCAACACGTGTATTCCCATTTGATGGTGGAAGTGTTGAGTGTTACTGAGCGAATGCTGTTGAGTTACTCGAGCCCAATGCATATACAATACACACACATGACATATACAACGTATTGCATACAGGTGACTCTTCCGCCTATTGAGAAAGGTCTTGGCGGCCATTTAAAATATTTTGCCATTACTGAGCAGTGCCAACTCTAAGGTCCCGTCAACATGTGCTCCGATTTGATGGGATTTGCTGAGGAGTGTAAACACTGCTGTTAATCACGCTCAAGTCGGCTAAGGGCCAACTCAAGGATCCTCCGTTCCTCAGCTTCATCAGTTTCAGGCATTGGCGTGGTCACAGGTGCCTCGTCAGTAGCCACTTTCCTTTGTAGTTTCATTGTCCCATGGGACAACAAACAACAACAACCAACAACCAACAACAACCAACAACAAACAACAACTACCAACAACAACCAACAACAACAACCAACAATAACAACAACAAACAACAACAACCAACAACAACAACCAACAACAACAACCAACAGCAACAACCAACAACAACAACCAACAACAACAACCAACAACAACAACCAACAACAACCATCAACAACCGACAACAGCCAACAACAGCCAACAACAACCAACAACAACAACAACAACAACGATGACGACAACAACAACAACAACAGTGTCTGGTAATATAATGTGTGGCAGAGTTAATCTCATTTTAATGTCATCATTGTGAGCATAAATTTACGCAAGTATATAAGCATTTTCTCAAGCTAGGGAAATATATGCCCGCAGTTACTGAACTTGATCAATTTGATGATATATGGACTATGCTGTGCACACACTGCAAACCAAAGTGTGTAGGGTAATATTTGATGATACGATGAAGATTATTATACCGCACGATGCACTATATCCTGCAATATGATTGAGGCACAAGCCTGAAATATTTAACAAAAATGTATATTGTTGGAACCGGCCCCACACGCCAAGATAGGAGGAATTAATGACAGAAGAACGGCGGGGAGTTTTGTATGAAAATGATGAAACATGTTCAATGTGGGGTCCTGTCCATTAAATGTCCTTGTGACCATATGCAAGTGTGGCCATGCCATCATCCAGTATGTACCGCTTGCAGTCGAATGGAGACAATGCCACCTTGGTGGTTACCTCCTCATACACTGCGTGGCAATGTGATCGGAGACCCGTCATAGGCCTGGAAGACACACGATGACTGAGCAGTGCATCTACATAGTCCTCGTGGGTGATGGTATTTGCCAGGACTGCCTTCCGCACACCCTTGGCCCGTTTGGCCGATTCCTGCCCGATGTAGGAGTACATCTTCGATCTTAGACCTACAAACTCCACCATGGATTTCCCACCAAGCTCATCTTTGAATTTGCCAACCACTTTCTTATTGACAGAAGTGTACTGAGGATGGTCAGTGGGAAAGTTGCTGGTGTCATACAGAGACAGATCCATCTCTGCATAAACATCACCGGTGGTTATGTGCACAATAACAGAGTCGGTGTCGGTGTACAACAGCCGGATTCTGCTACCGTACTGCTCCTTCAGCACATCGTAGTAGAAGGAGTACATGTGCACCTTTGACAGGTCTAGTATCGACATACCCACATAGACCGGCTTGTTGAGCTTGATCTCAGTGTGCTGCTTTTCTATTCCGACAAGCCCGTTCGGGAAAATGTCGTGCCGCACATATGTAGGCTTGCTCACTGCCCTCAGTACCTGCTCCTCACTTTCTTCTCGCAAGAGATCGATGCGTATTCGATTACGAACGTTCTCCATCGTCTTGCCAAAGACTGAGTTGTTCATCAGCTGCAGCACACAAACAGGCAAACATGACACATGAGAATCATATCATGCCATTCCTTCACATCAGCATATTTTTCAATTAGCATACTCCACGTCACACTTGCACCATACATGCGACAAAAACAACAACAAAAACAACAACAACAACAACAACCAACAACAACATACAAGACTGCACACAACGGTTGCATTTACCTTGTAAAAGCTCTTCTCAAAGTCGGTTGTAGCCCTCGTGCGAAGTGCAGTGTTCAGATTGATGTAGGGAGCCATCCAGGCACTCTGCTGAAATCCCAACACCTTGTGAACAGCGGTCACCACCATGCCCAGACGCGAATACAGCTGCAGTGTACGGTAGTGTAACACATATTTGGACTTGGGTAGGAGACTGGGTGTCAACTTGACTCCATCTACGGCTGACACTTTGAGCTCCTCCACAAGTGCTTGTTGGTATGGTGATAGCTTATCTGAGAATGTTCTCATCACTTCCGGTGCGAGTGGATAATCATTGAAGTAGTGGTGCAGCGAAGAGGGTACCTCAAGATCACACTCCACAATGAACCCAGTGCTCGAATCTACAGGGTGTGCCAGTATCTCGGACAGGTTCTTGTCACACCAGGCAAACTCGGATGTCGGCATACTCTGGCACATAGCCCAGCCATACAGGTTGTTGGCGTCAAGGTATAGCAGGTATGATGTGGGCTCGGCAGAATTGTACTGATCCATCGTAGGGTTGTTGGCCTTGCCGTACCGCTGCGACGCCATTGAGATGCCCCCACGTAGACCGGCTTCGACAAACAGATGCATGTCTACATCCGTGAGCAGCTGCAGTTCAATCTGGGTGAACCGTAGTAGAGCATCCCATGCATATCCTACATAACACCATACAACACACCAGAACACAAACACGAAAGTCAATACACCATGCAAAAAGTATATAAATACACCGACAAGAAAGCACAAGAATACTAACAGAGAACACCATCTAAAGGAGAGAATACATTGGACAACAACAAAGACTGATGAACATACCTGGGAGAGTAAGGTAATGGGCTGGATCCAACCCATACGTCTTGTATGCCGTCTTGCGGAAATGCTCAAAGACATCTGCTAGAAGATAGACATCTGTTTGCAAATAGAGGTCATGATAGGCCTCCATTGTACTGCACTCAAATGTCTGCAAAACGAAAAACAAAAAAACAACGCACACACACACACACGCAAGCATCCATACACACATGCACACAAGCATCCACAGATAGAGAGCAATGAGTACAAAAAAAATGAGTAGAGCACATCACAAAAGCATTCAAAGTCATAAGTAGAGCACAATACAGAAGGCACAAGCTGCTTACCTGCCATACGTTCTGAGCATGGGCATAGTCGGCATCACTGATACCTTCTCCAGTCAAACTAGACTCAAATGCTGATTTAGGTGGCAGCTGTGTCTCATCAAACCGAGCAAAGGAGTCCATGTACTCGTAGGGGTAGACACCCTTACGCAGGAGAAGGTCATGATGGGCCAATGTACGAGTAAGCTTGAGCGCATCTTCCGGGGTGTTGCTCACCAACGAGTCAAGAGAGGAGTTCAAGAAGGCCTTGGAGTCGATGAAGCGGTACTGACGCCACTTGAATGAAATATATTTCTCCATGTTGTTGGCGATGACACTGATCTCACCAACCTTCTTAATCCGCTTACGCTGGTTAGAGTCCTCGTACTCCACCTCTTCAACCTCGGTCATACCAATGTGGGCGATGAGGTGGTGAGCATCGTACCCTTTCAGGTTGTGAAACACAACCGGAATGATCTGGCGATCTGGGTAGATACTTAGCTGAATATTACACTGGTAGTGTGCAGCACCACGGTAGTTGCCTGTGCAGATATTCAGAAAGAGGGGAATACACAAACATAGTAAACATCTACAGTGAAGGTGATACCACAGACAATACAATTCAATACACCATGATAAAACACAGATGCAAACAGCTACAAAGACATGAAAATGCACTATACACATCATGCGCATATCTACACACAACTGCAAAACAACAAAAATAAACAAAAAATTATAATACTTACCAGTGAGATGATCATGATCACGAACACGATCTTCTCCAAGTACTTCATCACATATCCAGCAGTTGACTGCGTTCTGAAACTCAAGCTCCAGTTCTGCCGTCATGTGAATTGGCTTGATATCAGCCAAATCCTCCTGGATACTGCCTTCCAACTCTTTGAGACTGTCGAAAAAGTTGTGAATGGCATTCTCACTGCAGTCGTCAAACTCGCCACGGACTTCACCGTTGGATCGGATGGCAGCATATCTACAAGAGCATAAAAGAAGAAGGAAAGTAAGAATGAGTGATTTTTTTGAAAAAATGGAATCACACAAAATGCACATACTACAACACGAACACAATTAGGGGAGAACAAGACAAGAAGGAATAACAGGAAGCACTGTGCAGGCATGAGTACAGCAAACATTAGTCAAAAACAACACCAACAACAAAACATACCTGATGCTGCATGGTACATGACGGGCTGTGCGTACAGTGCTGCTGCCATGCTGTTCCTCCATCGGCTCAATGATGGCCTCCGTATCAGCGTAAATGATATATGGAGCCACCATCCTGTGCTTCAAATTTGTATATTTGAGGATGCTGTCCTTTGCTGTGGGCATGACTACTGGCACAGGCTTCATCACCTGACATCTCTCGCTGTGATGCTGCAGGGAGTCTGCTGTTTTGTGTGCGGAGAGGCATCGGAAGCAATAGTGTGTGGCATGTCTGTTCTTATTCTCGCATGCACGACTGAAGTTTTTTATCCATGTGAAGTGGTTGTCATGAAGAAGGAGGTTGATGGGAGTCTCCTGTCGCTCGCTGAGATAGAGTGGGTACAGATTCCCCTCGTACCCAAACACATTGATTGCAAGACCATTCTGTATCTCCACTTTGGATACATCACGGAGCGTTGCAGGGAACATTACACCGTCGAACCGCAGCTCCTCAAGATACTGGGTGTACTTGGATGCACGCTCAGCATTCTGTTCGACGGGGTGCAGCGCTGACAACAACGCCCACATCAAACACCTGTCATCGTTGTTCTTTACGTTAATGATGGCCTTCTTTTTTTCTAATTTCGGCGGGATAGCAGCTGCACCACCTACAGAACACCACAAAAATACAACGAAGGCTTTGCTCAGAGTAACACCACATCACAACTACACCCTCTCGACAACCACGAAAAACTGTACATCTAGTACAAAACAATACATCTACAACTTTCCACAAGAAATTCGACAGGCTTCGAACAAACATTGCCGGATGAACAGAAACTCACCTCGAAGAGGAGTGTACTTTGCTGTCGACACATCCAGCTGTCTCACTCGAGAAACGGTCCAGTTGGATCCGTTCTGCATCCACTTATCAATAAGACCAGTGATCCTCGCCACCATCGTCTTGACTGCACCATCAATGTCCCCTTCGCTGAGGATCCGAGCCGGTCTACTTCTAAAAAACGGGACGGCAGACGTACTACCCGTGGCCGACTCTCGTGTCATCTCCACCCTCAAAACTAAAACCACCTTGAACGGGTGAGACTGAAGCTCCTCGAGGAGAACCTGTCTGAGCTCGTCATGATGGCTGCTGAAAAAGACGAGAGGATCAGTGCCTGAACCTGGCAAAGAAAACTTTTTCAAAAAACCACGCACGGCACTCGAGGTGGGCTGTTTGGGCTGCCTGGATCGTTTTGCACTTGGCTCCGCCATCGTCACGTCACCTCCAGCACTGCCTACAACATACTGAGGAAAAATCTCCCCGTACAGCGTATATGAGGTCGGCTATCACACTACAATGAAACGTGTACTACAGTACACCTTGTGTTGTACTGCGTCTTTTCCGCAGGGCCACTGAAGGCCGCACGCTCCGCGTGCGTATGCGCGCATGCGCAATATGTCACTGCACATCTACGATGTGCGAATCAGGGAGTAGTACGTATTTTACTACTCCCTGGTACGAATGCACCGAACGTGCACAAGTGCACGTTCGCCACGGAAAAGAACATGATGACATTTATGGCATGGCAGGGCCAAAGGTCAAACCCTGGGGGAGTCCCGGGGCCAGACCAAGCGCGCCCGACACAGTGTGCCTTATTTAACCTAAAGGTCAAAGGTCAAACCCTGGGGGAGTCCCGGGGCCAGACCAAGAGTAGTTAGTGCGGGGCAGGTTCTGGTGCACTTTTTGACCTTTGACCTTTGGGCCAAATAAGGCACACTGTGTTGGTCGTGCTGGGTCTGGCCCCGGGACCCCCCAGAGTTTGACCTTTGACCCCTGCCATGCCATAAATGTGCCATAAAGGTTCTTTTCCGTGGCGAACGTGCACTTGTGCACGTTCGGTGCATTCGCACCGTGGAGTAGTAAAATACGTACTATTCCCTGATTTGCACATCGTAGATGTGCATTGCATGCAGTGACATATTGCGCATGCGTGCATACGCACGCGGAGCGTGTGACCTTCAGTGGCCCTGCGTGTGGAAAAGACGCAGTGCAACACAAGGTGTACTAGTACACGTGTCATTATACTACTCCCTGATTCGCACTTCGTAGATGTGCAGCAAACAAGTGAGTTCACGTGCCATGCACTCGTTGAGCTCCAAGATCAGAACTCGGCTCAACGTAGTACTTGAAGTCACCGTTCCCATTACGTCATGTACATTTACATACACTCTGTTGAAGCACTGAAACATCGGTTTTCGGGGAATTCAACATGCGAATTTTTGAACATTCGGCGAAAAGATGGGTAATTTCTTCAAAACCACTGTTTTCGGCGAATTTTTCGCCCGGCCGATTTGGGAAATGCCAACTATTCATGCATGTACATTAGATGCATATTTCTATTTTGATCGGGATACAGTAAGAATCAACCGGCTACGCCCGGAGTATCATGCATTAAAACAATTATTGAAGGGGTGTCACAGTGAAGCAGTGTTGCTACGCACCACAAATCCCCTCTGCACTGTACCGAATCTATACTGGAGAATCCAGAGTGGCCAGCAAAGAGTCACAACCCGCGGGTATCCAGTCACACTAAGGCATGTCCACCATTCCCCACATATTCACCATAACAAAACACAATACTGTTTACTATAATACACTTTTATTTAAATAATTGACTTGGATGAGTCTGTAGAAGAGAACACAATGCACGCACACGCACGCATGCGCGGACACACACACGCACACACGCACACACACACATCTAGGTTATAGTGCTATACACGTATCTAGGGTTTAGGAAGCACGAGAATATGTCGAAGCACCCACACATACCCCTTCATGCAGTGTACTTCAGTAGCCCAACACGTTACGACCGCTCAGGACCATCACAAAACACATTACGACCGCTCAGGACCATCACAAAACACTACACACTGTTACTACACTGCATACACAGTTACTACACTACGCCTGTTACAAGTACTTACAAATAATTTTGAAAACAAATGGCACATCCCGAAGACGGCAGCTAGCTCCAGACCTTCATACATACGTCATCATCATCTGTAAAACCAAGCATGAGCGCACACAAACACTATTAGTGTCACGAATACGGAAGCAGGGTAAGACAAGAGGATACGAAACAAGTAAGTATCGCTATAACGAGGGGGTAAGTATACATGTAGACAGAGCAGTGCTTACTTACAGGGTCCGGATACGCTCCATGGCGTCCCGGTAGTCGGACTGCAACAGCAGCCCGACTTGCCGGCCCTCCCAGTAACGGGCCCGATGGGCCGCACCCGCCAGGTGTGCGGCCACGGCCTGGCCTCCCACCAGCCTTTCTCCACTGTAAAAACGAAAGAAACCGCAGAAAGCACAGTGTCATAGAGCTCTTTTGTTGGGGGAGAGAGCTAGGAGCACTGCACACTTACCATTTGTCGCAATATATGATAAGAAAGAGGCGGCGCTTGACGCACCGCCTCAGGTGCTGGAACAGGGGTATTACCCCTGTCAGCTCCACACCGCAGTGGCAAGTGAACGCCATACTGTAAATGTAATGATACTGAAGTGAAGGTGTGAACCGCAAAGCAAGGCCTTTACCTTCTTCCTGTCGAATTCGCTCCCCAGCTGCATACCGACATCACCCGCTAAAATCCAATCATACCAAGTAATGCAAAGGTCATCAGTTGACCTTTTGGACTTTTCAACTCTTATCCAAAACCACCAAGAGGAAAAAACCAGGATGAAGAAGACGTCAGTTGTAGAAGCGTTTGTGGAGGAGTTGTTACATTATTCTCAGTAAATAGATATGGCTGATACATTCGGCGTAGACTTGGACGACCGGTCGTGGTCTCTCACCACGGGTCCTTTACTAATAGAAAGATGGACGCCAATAAGAACTGTTGTGGAGTTGGCAGATCAAAACGCGCAGCAAGAAATTTGGCACGTCGATGGTAGACTCCATCGGGAGGACGGACCAGCTCTTGTTGATAGTAGGGGAGTGTCCGCCTGGTGCTATGGAGGTCGCCTTCATCGCGTTAATGAACCGGCTTGGATAGGACGGGGTAGCATAGAGTACTACCTCAACGGCGCCCGTCATAGAGCCGGCGGTCCTGCAGTCAGTTATTATGACGCCACATGCGGTATTCTACGGTGGTATCACCACGGAAGACTCCACAGGTATGATGGCCCTGCAGTGGAAACATTTTCAGACCTTGGTGAAGACTCTGAGGGGTTCTACCGACACCGCGAAGAGTGGTATTGGAATGGCGTCAGACAAAGGATCGGCGACGGCCCTGCTCTGACGGAGAGATTTGATGGCGCCTATTTGCTGGAAGCCTGGTATGTCCAAGGGCGTCTACACAGAGTAGACGGACCAGCCAGGATCACTCGGAGTGATGATGGTATCACCATCCAGTGGTATTATCACGACCGGCTCCACAGGGAGAATGCGCCAGCCGTGATACGCAGGGAAGGTAACAACCGTGTACGGGAGTGGTACCGATACAACCTTCGGCATAGGGAAGATGGGCCTGCTTTCATCTCTCAGGAGGAGGGTATCTATCAGTGGTACCTCAACGGGGTGTATTACGGTGACCACCATCAAGACCAGGCAATACACCCCATGGAGCTGCAGTACATCAATGTAGTGCCTACTAAGGTAGACTCGTCAGCAATAAGTCATGAGCCCATTTGTGTGATTTGTCAGGATACCCTGGACCGTCCTCTATCCAAGTTGGAGTGTGGTCATGAATTTCACTTCCACTGTATCAAGGAGTGGATCAGTTCTGCCTCCAGCCCAACTTGCCCAACCTGCCGCTACTCCATGACTGCTGAGGACTTGGTTGAGTTCTTGTAGTAATACATGACACCGCTGCGTGTAGGCGACTACGAATGACCAGTCATGTGCTACAGATGGACACGGACACGCCACCCTAAGTAGCCATGAGCGGCTATTTGGACAAGGACAACAAAGCACCTCGTGGGTGGCCAAGGTTGACACTAGCCACAAGTCTGGTCGCTCAGTTGAATAAGCTGGGTGTGCCCATGAAGACCATGCAGAGGACAAGACAGACTGGAAGAAACTGTGCAGCTCGACACTCGAGGACAAATCAGTATCAGCAGCTACTACACCTTGCTGATGATGCTCACAAGACAGAAGTGGGGAAAAAAACTGAATTTCTTTATTTAGTGCTCAACTACGCGAAATGTGTTATTATTATTATACATGTTCAACTGTAATCAGTCTGGCTGACTGCCATTCTCTACCATACATTACCGGACACTGTTGTGGTTGTCGTCGTTATCGTCGTCGTTGTTGATGTTGTAGTCGGTTGTTGTCGTCGTTATCGTCGTCGTTGTTGATGTTGTTATTGGTTGTTGTTGTCGGTTGTTGCCGGTTGTTGTCGTCGTTTGTTGTTGGTTGTTGTTGGTTGTTGTTGATGTTGTAGTCGGTTGTTGTCGTCGTTATCGTCGTCGTTGTTGATGTTGTTATTGGTTGTTGTTGGTTGTTGTTGTGTGTTGTTGTCGGTTGTTGTTGGCTGTTGGATGTTGTTGTCGGTTGTTGCTGGTTATTGTTGGTTGTTGTTGGTTGTTGTTGTTGTCGGTTGTTGTCGGTTGTTGGGTGTTGTTGTCGGTTGTTGGGTGTTCTTGTTGGTTGGTGTTGGTTGTTGTTGGTTGTTGTCGGTTGTTGTCCGTTGTTGTCGGCTGTTGCTAGTTGTTGCTGGTTGTTGTTGTTGGCTGTTGTTGGTTGTTGTTGGATGTTGTTGTCGGTTGTTGTCGGTTGCTAGTTGTTGGTTGTAGTTGGTTGTTGTCGGTTGTTGTTGGTTGTTGTCGGTTGTTTTCGGCCGTTGTCGGTTGTTGTTGTTTATTGTTGGCTGTTGTTGGTTGTTGTTGGGTGTTGTTTGGTATTGTTGTCGGTTGTTGCCGGTTGACGTTTGCTGTTGTTGGTTGTTGTTGCCGGTTGTTGTCGGTTGTTGGGTGTTGTTGTCGGTTGTTGGGTGTTGTTGTTGTCGGTTGTTGGGTGGTGTTGTTGGTTGTTGTTGGTTGTTGTTGGTTGTTGCCGGATGTTGTCGGTTGGTGTTGGTTGTTGTTGTCGGTTGTTGTCGGTTGTTGTCGGTTGTTGTTGGTTGTTGTTGGTTGTTGTTGGTTGTTGTTGGTTGTTGTTGGCTGTTGTTGGCTGTTGTTGTCGGTTGTTGTTGGTTGTTGTTGGTAGTTGTTGTCGGTTGCTGTCGGTTGTTGTCGGTTGTTGTCGGTTGTTGTTGTTTGTTGTTGGTTGTTGTTGGTTGTTGTTGGTTGTTGTTGGTTGTTGTTGGTTGTTGTTGTTTGTTGTTGGTTGTTGTTGTCGGTTGTTGTCGGTTGTTGGGTGTTGTTGTTGGTTATTGTCGGTTGTTGTCGGTTGTTGTCGGTTGTTGTGTTTTAACCCTTTGCGGTGCATCAGTCATTAACGACTGATATTGTGTACATACCGTAAAACTGTCGTAACTCCATCGATTTTAGTCCTGTTGCACATATCGAAATATGTAGATTAATCGTTATTTTGTTCATTATCCAGGAGGATGTTGCTATGATTCAGTACCATTTTTTCGCATAATGAGACAAGTTTGTGTAACGTTAGTGTGACGTGGGTATGCTGATTGGATGCGAGGTGGTGAGAGTATGCTGATTGGCCGATAACAATTAGTGGAAGGGATAAAGTAATGCGCTGCTTGTGCAGCGTAACCAAACACATGGTCTGTGGGAAACACCCTAGTAAAATAAATAAAATAATAATAACATGAATGCCACCGGCACTTGAGAGACTCGAGCCCCGCCACCTTGTTCAAATCGGACTTGGTAGCTTCGTATTGGAACTTAATCTTCTTCTTTTTGAGGTATGACCGTACAAAACGCGCTTGGAGTTTTCATTTATTTTATTTTTTCATTGCAACTTTTTTAGCAGATGTCCACTCGTGAAACAACGGTGAATCTGGAACGAATAAATGGTCCATGCCAAAGGCATGACGAGTCTCGAAGTCTTCACATTCATGATGGAACCTTGTCATGATTGACGCATTCCTTGATGGTGCGCACATGAAATCAACCTGGCTCATCTTTTCCAATTCCATTCTTTTCACATCCTGCAACCCATACCCTACTAGTATCAGTGGGGACGCTAGAATCAGAAGAGGCAAGGCAGCACTCTTCCGTGGATGTATTACTCGACACAACACCACCCATACTTGTTTTCTAGAAGTTTTGAATATAATGATATATTGCAGTAGGAAGTAGTATACAGTCAAATAGGATAGGATAAGAATGAATGATCAGCTGTCTGATAAAGAATGCAGTTCATTAAAGACTTATTGGAAGCTCTCTACCAGCTGATCGTCTTGTTGAACGGCGACACTGCATAATGATATGAAGCTCTCAGTTAGCTGTTTCAGTTCCGTGGTAGAAAGTGTCATGTGCGCGTCCAGAGCACGATGAAAACATCTGGGCTCCACGTGGATGCAGACGATTGGAGCAACAGTAAGACGTACCTTCAACGCCTGCTCGTCAATGTCGAGGGAGACTGCCCCGGGGTAGATGAAAACATCTTGTTCCACATCCAGTTCGAACGAGCTGGTCGGGACTAGCTTGCTTTCACCGTTGATGTACACCCGACATTGACCGTCGGACGAACGTGATGGGTAGAAGTTGGTCTTGATCTTCTCCACACGTCCTCTTCGGAGAGTGTCACGGAGCGATGGACAAGTCTTGATCAAGTTCGTAATGATGAACTCAGTGGACTCATTCAGGTCGATGTAAACCTGTCCTTGAGCATCTTTGCGAGCTGTTGCCGTACTACCACAGGCTGGTAGAGCTCCTGAAGGGAAGTACATCTTATAACCAGGCTTGTAGAAGGATCTACCTGATGACTTGTAGGACAGTTGCATGTCCTCCTGAAACCCATCCACCACAATCTCTTTGTGGAGCTTGGTAGGAGCAGGTGGCACATAGCGACGCTTAGCCGGTACTGCGTTCGAAGAGAGCACAACTTGAGGAGGGTCAGCAGGAAGAGCGGAATTCTTCCTCACCCGTCGCTCGTAAAGGGAATCCATCTTCCAGGAAGCGAAGGCAGAACAACTCATCAGCACTGTATTCGATGAACGAATGACTCAACTACAGGACAACCATCTGTATTTATACAAGTCAGAGACGGGGGCGGATTGAAATGTTAAAAATATGTGTCAGCTAGATCAACCAATCACCATCAAGCCCGACACAAACATTTGCCCAATCAGCATTGAGCCCGCCAAAAACATTTGACCAACCAGCATCAAACTCACCAAAAACATTTTGTCCAGTCAGCGGCATGCCCACCAAATAATTATCTCATCTTAAAGATTCCTTACATGATACAGCCACTTTAGTGAACTGATACAGTATGGAAATAAGATCAAAGTCAAACGTGTGCAAGTTCTGAATCACGTGATCAAGTGAATAGGTTTCCCAACAATAGGCATCAATCAATGATGTCATAAGAGATGTATCAGATGGAGATAAAATCAGCAAATTCGTACGCAACGTGGACAGTTGAGATGATGACACCATCCTGGTCGACTCCATGAGATGCAGTACATATAGGAGTGGAAAATGCTGAGGAAGAGGTTTCATGATTCGACTGAACCTCAACCACGATACATTGCTACGAGGTAAGTAGGAACGCAGTTTACGTAGTACATCCACATTCGTATCGTATACTATGCAGGATAATGCTATAGCATAGTTTAAACTCTTGTACAAACAGGATTTTTTCATCGCAAGTAACTGCTCCCGAAGAGGGTGTACGCAAAGCTGATCGGATAAGAGTTCAGTTTTCGAAAGAAAATGCAAAAGATGACGATCCACACCGCATAACCGCTCATGTACAGCGTAACGCTTCTTCATCAAACTACATCTCCTATGCACATCATCTTCAGGGAAGTAAATCACCGCCATGACAAGTCCACACGAAGAACACACGTATCTTCCTTCATGTAAAACATGATCAAGATGTTGACACTGTTTTTCCTCCCCGTATTGCTCTTTTTCTTCTTCTTTCTTCTTAAATTCAGAATCCATCTTCACTCCTCACCAACATCCTCATTATGACACTATATCCAGCATGATATCTACTTTATATAACCAATCCTATCCAGGGCAATTATCAGGTACAACCATGGGGGTAGATGACCTCATACCCTCTCCGACGTGTTGGCGAGGGTATGAGGTCATCTACCCCCATGGTTGTACCTGATAATTGCCCTGGATAGGATTGGTTATATAAAGTAGATATCATGCTGGATATAGTGTCATAATGAGGATGTTGGTGAGGAGTGAAGATGGATTCTGAATTTAAGAAGAAAGAAGAAGAAAAAGAGCAATACGGGGAGGAAAAACAGTGTCAACATCTTGATCATGTTTTACATGAAGGAAGATACGTGTGTTCTTCGTGTGGACTTGTCATGGCGGTGATTTACTTCCCTGAAGATGATGTGCATAGGAGATGTAGTTTGATGAAGAAGCGTTACGCTGTACATGAGCGGTTATGCGGTGTGGATCGTCATCTTTTGCATTTTCTTTCGAAAACTGAACTCTTATCCGATCAGCTTTGCGTACACCCTCTTCGGGAGCAGTTACTTGCGATGAAAAAATCCTGTTTGTACAAGAGTTTAAACTATGCTATAGCATTATCCTGCATAGTATACGATACGAATGTGGATGTACTACGTAAACTGCGTTCCTACTTACCTCGTAGCAATGTATCGTGGTTGAGGTTCAGTCGAATCATGAAACCTCTTCCTCAGCATTTTCCACTCCTATATGTACTGCATCTCATGGAGTCGACCAGGATGGTGTCATCATCTCAACTGTCCACGTTGCGTACGAATTTGCTGATTTTATCTCCATCTGATACATCTCTTATGACATCATTGATTGATGCCTATTGTTGGGAAACCTATTCACTTGATCACGTGATTCAGAACTTGCACACGTTTGACTTTGATCTTATTTCCATACTGTATCAGTTCACTAAAGTGGCTGTATCATGTAAGGAATCTTTAAGATGAGATAATTATTTGGTGGGCATGCCGCTGACTGGACAAAATGTTTTTGGTGAGTTTGATGCTGGTTGGTCAAATGTTTTTGGCGGGCTCAATGCTGATTGGGCAAATGTTTGTGTCGGGCTTGATGGTGATTGGTTGATCTAGCTGACACATATTTTTAACATTTCAATCCGCCCCCGTCTCTGACTTGTATAAATACAGATGGTTGTCCTGTAGTTGAGTCATTCGTTCATCGAATACAGTGCTGATGAGTTGTTCTGCCTTCGCTTCCTGGAAGATGGATTCCCTTTACGAGCGACGGGTGAGGAAGAATTCCGCTCTTCCTGCTGACCCTCCTCAAGTTGTGCTCTCTTCGAACGCAGTACCGGCTAAGCGTCGCTATGTGCCACCTGCTCCTACCAAGCTCCACAAAGAGATTGTGGTGGATGGGTTTCAGGAGGACATGCAACTGTCCTACAAGTCATCAGGTAGATCCTTCTACAAGCCTGGTTATAAGATGTACTTCCCTTCAGGAGCTCTACCAGCCTGTGGTAGTACGGCAACAGCTCGCAAAGATGCTCAAGGGCAGGTTTACATCGACCTGAATGAGTCCACTGAGTTCATCATTACGAACTTGATCAAGACTTGTCCATCGCTCCGTGACACTCTCCGAAGAGGACGTGTGGAGAAGATCAAGACCAACTTCTACCCATCACGTTCGTCCGACGGTCAATGTCGGGTGTACATCAACGGTGAAAGCAAGCTAGTCCCGACCAGCTCGTTCGAACTGGATGTGGAACAAGATGTTTTCATCTACCCCGGGGCAGTCTCCCTCGACATTGACGAGCAGGCGTTGAAGGTACGTCTTACTGTTGCTCCAATCGTCTGCATCCACGTGGAGCCCAGATGTTTTCATCGTGCTCTGGACGCGCACATGACACTTTCTACCACGGAACTGAAACAGCTAACTGAGAGCTTCATATCATTATGCAGTGTCGCCGTTCAACAAGACGATCAGCTGGTAGAGAGCTTCCAATAAGTCTTTAATGAACTGCATTCTTTATCAGACAGCTGATCATTCATTCTTATCCTATCCTATTTGACTGTATACTACTTCCTACTGCAATATATCATTATATTCAAAACTTCTAGAAAACAAGTATGGGTGGTGTTGTGTCGAGTAATACATCCACGGAAGAGTGCTGCCTTGCCTCTTCTGATTCTAGCGTCCCCACTGATACTAGTAGGGTATGGGTTGCAGGATGTGAAAAGAATGGAATTGGAAAAGATGAGCCAGGTTGATTTCATGTGCGCACCATCAAGGAATGCGTCAATCATGACAAGGTTCCATCATGAATGTGAAGACTTCGAGACTCGTCATGCCTTTGGCATGGACCATTTATTCGTTCCAGATTCACCGTTGTTTCACGAGTGGACATCTGCTAAAAAAGTTGCAATGAAAAAATAAAATAAATGAAAACTCCAAGCGCGTTTTGTACGGTCATACCTCAAAAAGAAGAAGATTAAGTTCCAATACGAAGCTACCAAGTCCGATTTGAACAAGGTGGCGGGGCTCGAGTCTCTCAAGTGCCGGTGGCAATTCATGTTATTATTATTTTGTTTATTTTACTAGGGTGTTTCCCACAGACCATGTGTTTGGTTACGCTGCACAAGCAGCGCATTACTTTATCCCTTCCACTAATTGTTATCGGCCAATCAGCATACTCTCACCACCTCGCATCCAATCAGCATACCCACGTCACACTAACGTTACACAAACTTGTCTCATTATGCGAAAAAATGGTACTGAATCATAGCAACATCCTCCTGGATAATGAACAAAATAACGATTAATCTACATATTTCGATATGTGCAACAGGACTAAAATCGATGGAGTTACGACAGTTTTACGGTATGTACACAATATCAGTCGTTAATGACTGATGCACCGCAAAGGGTTAAAACACAACAACCGACAACAACCGACAACAACCGACAATAACCAACAACAACACCCAACAACCGACAACAACCGACAACAACAACCAACAACAAACAACAACAGCCAACAACAACCAACAACAACCAACAACAACCAACAACAACCAACAACAAACAACAACAACCGACAACAACCGACAACAACCGACAGCAACCGACAACAACTACCAACAACAACCAACAACAACCGACAACAACAGCCAACAACAGGCAACAACAACCAACAACAACCAACAACAACCAACAACAACCAACAACAACCGACAACAACCGACAACAACCGACAACAACAACCAACACCAACCGACAACATCCGGCAACAACCAACAACAACCAACAACAACCAACAACACCACCCAACAACCGACAACAACAACACCCAACAACCGACAACAACACCCAACAACCGACAACAACCGGCAACAACAACCAACAACAGCAAACGTCAACCGGCAACAACCGACAACAATACCAAACAACACCCAACAACAACCAACAACAGCCAACAATAAACAACAACAACCGACAACGGCCGAAAACAACCGACAACAACCAACAACAACCAACTACAACCAACAACTAGCAACCGACAACAACCGACAACAACATCCAACAACAACCAACAACAGCCAACAACAACAACCAGCAACAACTAGCAACAGCCGACAACAACGGACAACAACCGACAACAACCAACAACAACCAACACCAACCAACAAGAACACCCAACAACCGACAACAACACCCAACAACCGACAACAACCGACAACAACAACAACCAACAACAACCAACAATAACCAGCAACAACCGACAACAACATCCAACAGCCAACAACAACCGACAACAACACACAACAACAACCAACAACAACCAATAACAACATCAACAACGACGACGATAACGACGACAACAACCGACAACAACATCAACAACAACCAACAACAACCAACAACAAACGACGACAACAACCGGCAACAACCGACAACAACAACCAATAACAACATCAACAACGACGACGATAACGACGACAACAACCGACTACAACATCAACAACAACCAACAACAACCAACAACAAACGACGACAACAACCGGCAACAACCGACAACAACAACCAATAACAACATCAACAACGACGACGATAACGACGACAACAACCGACTACAACATCAACAACGACGACGATAACGACGACAACCACAACAGTGTCCGGTAATGTGTGGTAGAGAATGGCAGTCAGCCAGACTGATTACAGTTGAACATGTATAATAATAATAACACATTTCGCGTAGTTGAGCACTAAATAAAGAAATTCAGTTTTTTTCCCCACTTCTGTCTTGTGAGCATCATCAGCAAGGTGTAGTAGCTGCTGATACTGATTTGTCCTCGAGTGTCGAGCTGCACAGTTTCTTCCAGTCTGTCTTGTCCTC
The DNA here is from genome assembly GCF_964019385.1 of Sycon ciliatum. Lineage (NCBI taxonomy): Eukaryota > Metazoa > Porifera > Calcarea > Leucosolenida > Sycettidae > Sycon > Sycon ciliatum. The sequence goes on along the minus strand of NC_088650.1, from coordinate 33,291,116 downwards.
TGCATGGTCTTCATGGGCACACCCAGCTTATTCAACTGAGCGACCAGACTTGTGGCTAGTGTCAACCTTGGCCACCCACGAGGTGCTTTGTTGTCCTTGTCCAAATAGCCGCTCATGGCTACTTAGGGTGGCGTGTCCGTGTCCATCTGTAGCACATGACTGGTCATTCGTAGTCGCCTACACGCAGCGGTGTCATGTATTACTACAAGAACTCAACCAAGTCCTCAGCAGTCATGGAGTAGCGGCAGGTTGGGCAAGTTGGGCTGGAGGCAGAACTGATCCACTCCTTGATACAGTGGAAGTGAAATTCATGACCACACTCCAACTTGGATAGAGGACGGTCCAGGGTATCCTGACAAATCACACAAATGGGCTCATGACTTATTGCTGACGAGTCTACCTTAGTAGGCACTACATTGATGTACTGCAGCTCCATGGGGTGTATTGCCTGGTCTTGATGGTGGTCACCGTAATACACCCCGTTGAGGTACCACTGATAGATACCCTCCTCCTGAGAGATGAAAGCAGGCCCATCTTCCCTATGCCGAAGGTTGTATCGGTACCACTCCCGTACACGGTTGTTACCTTCCCTGCGTATCACGGCTGGCGCATTCTCCCTGTGGAGCCGGTCGTGATAATACCACTGGATGGTGATACCATCATCACTCCGAGTGATCCTGGCTGGTCCGTCTACTCTGTGTAGACGCCCTTGGACATACCAGGCTTCCAGCAAATAGGCGCCATCAAATCTCTCCGTCAGAGCAGGGCCGTCGCCGATCCTTTGTCTGACGCCATTCCAATACCACTCTTCGCGGTGTCGGTAGAACCCCTCAGAGTCTTCACCAAGGTCTGAAAATGTTTCCACTGCAGGGCCATCATACCTGTGGAGTCTTCCGTGGTGATACCACCGTAGAATACCGCATGTGGCGTCATAATAACTGACTGCAGGACCGCCGGCTCTATGACGGGCGCCGTTGAGGTAGTACTCTATGCTACCCCGTCCTATCCAAGCCGGTTCATTAACGCGATGAAGGCGACCTCCATAGCACCAGGCGGACACTCCCCTACTATCAACAAGAGCTGGTCCGTCCTCCCGATGGAGTCTACCATCGACGTGCCAAATTTCTTGCTGCGCGTTTTGATCTGCCAACTCCACAACAGTTCTTATTGGCGTCCATCTTTCTATTAGTAAAGGACCCGTGGTGAGAGACCACGACCGGTCGTCCAAGTCTACGCCGAATGTATCAGCCATATCTATTTACTGAGAATAATGTAACAACTCCTCCACAAACGCTTCTACAACTGACGTCTTCTTCATCCTGGTTTTTTCCTCTTGGTGGTTTTGGATAAGAGTTGAAAAGTCCAAAAGGTCAACTGATGACCTTTGCATTACTTGGTATGATTGGATTTTAGCGGGTGATGTCGGTATGCAGCTGGGGAGCGAATTCGACAGGAAGAAGGTAAAGGCCTTGCTTTGCGGTTCACACCTTCACTTCAGTATCATTACATTTACAGTATGGCGTTCACTTGCCACTGCGGTGTGGAGCTGACAGGGGTAATACCCCTGTTCCAGCACCTGAGGCGGTGCGTCAAGCGCCGCCTCTTTCTTATCATATATTGCGACAAATGGTAAGTGTGCAGTGCTCCTAGCTCTCTCCCCCAACAAAAGAGCTCTATGACACTGTGCTTTCTGCGGTTTCTTTCGTTTTTACAGTGGAGAAAGGCTGGTGGGAGGCCAGGCCGTGGCCGCACACCTGGCGGGTGCGGCCCATCGGGCCCGTTACTGGGAGGGCCGGCAAGTCGGGCTGCTGTTGCAGTCCGACTACCGGGACGCCATGGAGCGTATCCGGACCCTGTAAGTAAGCACTGCTCTGTCTACATGTATACTTACCCCCTCGTTATAGCGATACTTACTTGTTTCGTATCCTCTTGTCTTACCCTGCTTCCGTATTCGTGACACTAATAGTGTTTGTGTGCGCTCATGCTTGGTTTTACAGATGATGATGACGTATGTATGAAGGTCTGGAGCTAGCTGCCGTCTTCGGGATGTGCCATTTGTTTTCAAAATTATTTGTAAGTACTTGTAACAGGCGTAGTGTAGTAACTGTGTATGCAGTGTAGTAACAGTGTGTAGTGTTTTGTGATGGTCCTGAGCGGTCGTAATGTGTTTTGTGATGGTCCTGAGCGGTCGTAACGTGTTGGGCTACTGAAGTACACTGCATGAAGGGGTATGTGTGGGTGCTTCGACATATTCTCGTGCTTCCTAAACCCTAGATACGTGTATAGCACTATAACCTAGATGTGTGTGTGTGCGTGTGTGCGTGTGTGTGTCCGCGCATGCGTGCGTGTGCGTGCATTGTGTTCTCTTCTACAGACTCATCCAAGTCAATTATTTAAATAAAAGTGTATTATAGTAAACAGTATTGTGTTTTGTTATGGTGAATATGTGGGGAATGGTGGACATGCCTTAGTGTGACTGGATACCCGCGGGTTGTGACTCTTTGCTGGCCACTCTGGATTCTCCAGTATAGATTCGGTACAGTGCAGAGGGGATTTGTGGTGCGTAGCAACACTGCTTCACTGTGACACCCCTTCAATAATTGTTTTAATGCATGATACTCCGGGCGTAGCCGGTTGATTCTTACTGTATCCCGATCAAAATAGAAATATGCATCTAATGTACATGCATGAATAGTTGGCATTTCCCAAATCGGCCGGGCGAAAAATTCGCCGAAAACAGTGGTTTTGAAGAAATTACCCATCTTTTCGCCGAATGTTCAAAAATTCGCATGTTGAATTCCCCGAAAACCGATGTTTCAGTGCTTCAACAGAGTGTATGTAAATGTACATGACGTAATGGGAACGGTGACTTCAAGTACTACGTTGAGCCGAGTTCTGATCTTGGAGCTCAACGAGTGCATGGCACGTGAACTCACTTGTTTGCTGCACATCTACGAAGTGCGAATCAGGGAGTAGTATAATGACACGTGTACTAGTACACCTTGTGTTGCACTGCGTCTTTTCCACACGCAGGGCCACTGAAGGTCACACGCTCCGCGTGCGTATGCACGCATGCGCAATATGTCACTGCATGCAATGCACATCTACGATGTGCAAATCAGGGAATAGTACGTATTTTACTACTCCACGGTGCGAATGCACCGAACGTGCACAAGTGCACGTTCGCCACGGAAAAGAACCTTTATGGCACATTTATGGCATGGCAGGGGTCAAAGGTCAAACTCTGGGGGGTCCCGGGGCCAGACCCAGCACGACCAACACAGTGTGCCTTATTTGGCCCAAAGGTCAAAGGTCAAAAAGTGCACCAGAACCTGCCCCGCACTAACTACTACCAAGCACGACCGACACAGTGTGCCTTATTTGGCCCAAAGGTCAAAGGTCAAAAAGTGCACCAGAACCTGCCCCGCACTAACTACTTCGGACTTCTTTGTTGCCAGAAGAGCGGCCACCCTTGCGTATAATGGCGATGCCGCCTTCCCCATCCCTGCACTTGCCGACATCACCACTGGAACGAAAGATACCTGCTCCACGTTCCTGACACGTTCCTCATAATGGCGTTTTTATCCTTTTCGTGGCGTCGGTACACAGTGGCACGTGGTGCAGATCGATTTGAGCGAGCATAAGGGTTGAACAGCCGAACATCAAGAAGGGTTGGCTCAAATCGACTGCCCCACAAACCACTGACAGGCACATCCAGTCATGCATGATTCTCCACATTAGCAGTACAATACCTCAACTGCTAGCCAGTCAGCGACTGCAACACAGGTTCAATGGAGACATTGGAGCACACCTGATCAAACAACTGGGTAGTTGTGTCCCGGATAGCGTTATGTCTTATCGACGGGAAACATCCATGCGGACAGGAAAGCGAGTGCGTCACATTGACTTCATGGCCACAGGAGCAATGGGATGGAAGCCTTGCAGATGTCCACCCATACCGGAGGCACAACCCATCCCAAAACTCCTGCTTGCTGAGACCAAAGCCATACTTCCTCAATGGGCGACACGTTAGCCAGCTCGACGATCCCTTCTCACGTGCAACTTCAATACTGTTGCGCAGGGCCTCGGAGGAAGTGCTCATCACCGCCTCCATCCCAGCAATTTGTGCCCGACGCGTTGCCGCCCTGACGTCAGCCTTAGCCTTACTGAATAAAGTCAAGGCCCTTCCGAGGGTCCTTTTTCCAGCCAAAATCCTGTTGGTGAGCGACTCTGTGATGCAGGTTGAAGAAGCAAACTGTGCGCTCAAGGTCCTTGCATTGATGAGGCCTAATCCACCCAGGCGGCAAGGAAGCTCAAATACGCTACGTAAAACATTGCCTGGGGACGCACAGACATAACCTGTAGCAGTGCTAGTGGTGTATGGAATATTTTTTAAATTCTTTTAGCAAGTACACAACCTACTTGTCAGAAGGGGAGAAGACAACAACAGAATATACAATAACAAAACAGCAGGGAGAGTAGGGGCTGCAAAGCAAGCCTGTGCTGGTGAGGCAAGCCCACAACACCGACCTATGGTCTTGGCGATAACGTGGGCTTGCGCACCATAGCCTAAAAGAAGGGGGTGATTAAGTGCGATAAAAGACAAGAGAAGGTGAGGTAGAATGGTTGAGGAGAGAAATAGAGAGAGAGAGAAATAGAGAAATAGAGAGAGAGGGAGAGAGAGAGAGAAATAGAGAGAGAGAGAGAGAGAGAAAGAGAGAAATCAGCTTGCAAAGTCTGTAGCAACTTGATCATCCAGAGAAGGAGCTGAACTGCACACGCTACTGCTCTAGCAAAGTGATTGACTTCTCTCCAGTGATCCAGGCCCAGGTGAATGATTCACTGACTCCATTACAGGGAATCCGTAGTACTAGTAATAAGTACTATCAAGAGTGCATAAACAAAATGTTTATGCACTCTTGATAGTATCAAAAAGTATTCTTTCTAGACCAAAGAGTGGTATATTTGATAACATTTAATAACGATAGAAATTTTTACGATACTTCTCCAGACGTTTTGTTGTTCTGAACAACATCGTCAGTGTTCAGAACAACGAAACGTCTGGAGAAGTATCGTAAAAATTTCTATCGTTATTAAATGTTATCAAATATACCACTCTTTGGTCTAGAAAGAATACTTTTTGATATTACAATGAGAGTGAATAATCAACGGCTTGTCCACCAACTCTTTGACTCTGGATAGTATTCGGTATCACTACTACTACAGGTACATGCAGTTACGAAGTTTGTGTTCAAACCGCACTACCCAGATCTGTTCATTTCCAACAGCAATGGCCAAACAGGAATGCCGTGCAATTATGACTCTATACCAGTTTAAAAAAGAACGTTTCTCAGGCCATTTTCAATTTCTAATTTGGTAAACATTTAAATTTGCCCAAACTCTGGTGAGTGGGTTTACATATTGGAAAACGCTATCATACTGTACTTCTAACACTCTTTTACTATCCGGTGTGTATTTACCTCCACATTGCCAGGTGCGTGTTTACCACCATTATCAAGAGTATAGTGAGAAAAGAAAAGAAAAACTTCTAAGATGTGCTGCTCTTGACACTTTGCATACAATCACGGACTCACTGAAATGTTGAATACAAAGTATACTCATCATCTCCCGGACTCACTGAAATGTTTGGTACTTTGTGCACTCATCGTCTCAACACAGATCCTAATGAGAAAAAAACTACTTTAAAACACCCACACCCACTAACTACGGGAGTATGCACCCAGTGTGCTGACATGTGCTTAACACTACCGAGGTAGTGCGTAGTACAGAGCAACAAGGGCAAACAAACTTACAGAGACGCTCTGTTTTCAGCACGACAAACACCTCGTGAACACCAGATACATGTAGCAGCGTGAGTCAGTGTCGCTCCTAGCCCTTTCCCCAAAATGCTCACCACTTTATCGCAACTTTTCGTTGTTTAGCAAGAAATCGCAACTTTCGCAACTTTCTTCATTTTCTTCATTTTCGCGAACTATTTCGCAACTTTTCCGCAACCTTGGCCGCATGGCATGGGGTCGAAATGTCAGGTCACGGACTGCATGTCAGATAAATGCATACTCGCTCATTTCTGGCATGCCTTCAGACTAATTTCAGGGAAACGGTAGATCAATGGTAGTTACGACAATGTGCATTCCCTTTTCCGGGCACTGGAATTTGTATTGGATTGGATTATATTTATAGTGGTGACTATAACAGACAATTGCCTAATAACAATAGACCCATTCGAGGGAAAGATGTAGAAAGATCAGAACAACTACAGTGTACTTCAAAGTAATATAATAGACTATTGGATAGGTGATCATGTCCGCGATAGAACGAATGGTTGAGGCAACAGAAAATGGGTGCCCAACTTTTGCATAAATTTTCCATAGCTGAAAGTCGTAAGACTAGCGTAAAAAAGCAAGGCATTATCTTAAAACGGGCAATTATCAAATATTTTTGTAGGATACATGCAACAGGCTACTAGCACTGTACGTGTAAAGTGATGGTTCACAGCAGAAAGGGGTGTACGAGTTTGCTGTCGCTTCATTTCCGCTATTTCTGCTACTTTTTTGGTGGTTTTTGCACAAAACTCTCCAATTTTAAGTGGCGATATCATGTCAGCAACTTTTGATCTTTTTTTTAATATGGAGGCGATTTCAGCAACTAGCACTTGTTTTGAGACGGTTGCGGAAAGCATAAGTTGTGAAAAATTATGGCATCTCTGGGAAAGGGCTATTATTATTATTATTTATTCATATTTTACTAGGGCAGTCCCCACAGACCTATGGTCTTCTTACAGGGTGCCCTAGCCACGTGAAGATAGCGGAGCGAAATGCAGCAGGTAGGGATATGGTGCGAATCGCGGCAGGGAGGGCGTTCCATCGGTCAGCTCCAAGATAAGATACAGAGTGATAGCCAAAATACAATCTGGCATGGGGCAGTACCAGGCCGAGCAATTCCTGAGAACGGGTAATTCTAGCAGTGCGGGATGATGAGACAGCACGAGGAGTGAAAAGTCGGCAAAGTAGGGGACTAGCACGAGCATTTATGCATCTATGTAGAAACACATAGAGGTTGGCAGCATAGCGAATATTTAACGGTGTTAGGTGCTGTCTAGCTAAGATGGGTTGGATGGAGGCAGAGGGAGGGAAGCCAAAGACAGTGCGGATCGCCCGATTCGCGATGCTAATAAGAGCGTTATAGGTGGTCTGTCGCAGGTAGTGCACGTACGCATTGCTCGCGTACTCCAGGGTAGATTGGACAAATGCAAGATAGAAAGTTCGCTTGGCTCTAGCACTGAGAAGGTAGCGGCAACGGCGAAATGCATTGACCTTGGCATTGACTTTACTTCTAATGTTACTTACTTGCTGTTGAAACGACAGATGCTCATCTATGATGATGCCCAGATACTTGGCTTGCTGCGATTGCTGTATACGGCTGTTGCAAAACTGCAGGGCACAGTCTGCATGTACATTGGGTTTCCGTAGCAGCAGGAATTGCGTCTTGGATGGGTTCAGCTGTAGTCCATGGGCCTCCAGAAAGCTGCTCACACGGGTCAGATCATGTTCCAAGGTCTGTGTGGCAGTGGAAGGGGACGGGTCGGCAGCGTAGATGTTGGTGTCATCTGCATACAGGAGGCAGAGGGATGACTGTAGGCAGGCTGGTAGGCGCCTGGTGTACACCGTGAACAGTGCCGGTCCCAGGACAGAGCCCTGAGGGACACCGCGATTGGCCGTGTACGGGGTTCCAGGTGGTTGACGGAGGCATTTCACTTGCTGTGGTCGGCTGGACAGATATCTGGAGAACCAT
>NC_088650.1:33273304-33278304 GCF_964019385.1 Sycon ciliatum | reverse complement strand
GCTGAGTTGTACACCAGACCACACCCAAATGTACAGTCTGTTGCTGAGTTGTACACCAGACCACACCCAAATGTACAGTCTGTTGTAGAGTTGTACACCAGACCACACACAAATGTACAGTCTGTAGCTGAGTTGTACACCAGACCACACCCAAATGTACAGTCTGTTGCTGAGTTGTACACCAGACCACACCCAAATGTACAGTCTGTTGCTGAGTTGTACACCAGACCACACCCAAATGTACAGTCTGTTGCTGAGTTGTACACCAGACCACACACAAATGTACAGTCTGTTGCTGAGTTGTACACCAGACCACACCCAAATGTACAGTCTGTTGCTGAGTTGTACACCAGACCACACCCAAATGTACAGTCTGTTGCTGAGTTGTACACCAGACCACACACAAATGTACAGTCTGTTGCTGAGTTGTACACCAGACCACACCCAAATGTACAGTCTGTTGCTGAGTTGTACACCAGACCACACCCAAATGTACAGTCTGTTGCTGAGTTGTACACCAGACCACACCCAAATGTACAGTCTGTTGCTGAGTTGTACACCAGACCACACACAAATGTACAGTCTGTTGCTGAGTTGTACACCAGACCACACCCAAATGTACAGTCTGTTGCTGAGTTGTACACCAGACCACACACAAATGTACAGTCTGTTGCTGAGTTGTACACCAGACCACACCCAAATGTACAGTCTGTTGCTGAGTTGTACACCAGACCACACACAAATGTACAGTCTGTTGCTGAGTTGTACACCAGACCACACCCAAATGTACAGTCTGTTGCTGAGTTGTACACCAGACCACACACAAATGTACAGTCTGTTGCTGAGTTGTACACCAGACCACACCCAAATGTACAGTCTGTTGCTGAGTTGTACACCAGACCACACACAAATGTACAGTCTGTTGCTGAGTTGTACACCAGACCACACCCAAATGTACAGTCTGTTGCTGAGTTGTACACCAGACCACACACAAATGTACAGTCTGTTGCTGAGTTGTACACCAGACCACACCCAAATGTACAGTCTGTTGCTGAGTTGTACACCAGACCACACACAAATGTACAGTCTGTTGCTGAGTTGTACACCAGACCACACCCAAATGTACAGTCTGTTGCTGAGTTGTACACCAGACCACACACAAATGTACAGTCTGTTGCTGAGTTGTACACCAGACCACACCCAAATGTACAGTCTGTTGCTGAGTTGTACACCAGACCACACCCAAATGTACAGTCTGTTGCTGAGTTGTACACCAGACCACACCCAAATGTACAGTCTGTTGCTGAGTTGTACACCAGACCACACCCAAATGTACAGTCTGTTGCTGAGTTGTACACCAGACCACACACAAATGTACAGTCTGTTGCTGAGTTGTACACCAGACCACACCCAAATGTACAGTCTGTTGCTGAGTTGTACACCAGACCACACACAAATGTACAGTCTGTTGCTGAGTTGTACACCAGACCACACACAAATGTACAGTCTGTTGCTGAGTTGTACACCAGACCACACACAAATGTACAGTCTGTTGCTGAGTTGTACACCAGACCACACACAAATGTACAGTCTGTTGCTGAGTTGTACACCAGACCACACACAAATGTACAGTCTGTTGCTGAGTTGTACACCAGACCACACACAAATGTACAGTCTGTTGCTGAGTTGTACACCAGACCACACACAAATGTACAGTCTGTTGCTGAGTTGTACACCAGACCACACCCAAATGTACAGTCTGTTGCTGAGTTGTACACCAGACCACACACAAATGTACAGTCTGTTGCTGAGTTGTACACCAGACCACACCCAAATGTACAGTCTGTTGCTGAGTTGTACACCAGACCACACCCAAATGTACAGTCTGTTGCTGAGTTGTACACCAGACCACACCCAAATGTACAGTCTGTTGTAGAGTTGTACACCAGACCACACCCAAATGTACAGTCTGTTGCTGAGTTGTACACCAGACCACACCCAAATGTACAGTCTGTTGCTGAGTTGTACACCAGACCACACCCAAATGTACAGTCAGTTGCTGAGTTGTACACCAGACCACACCCAAATGTACAGTCTGTTGCTGAGTTGTACACCAGACCACACCCAAATGTACAGTCTGTTGCTGAGTTGTACACCAGACCACACCCAAATGTACAGTCTGTTGCTGAGTTGTACACCAGACCACACCCAAATGTACAGTCTGTTGCTGAGTTGTACACCAGACCACACCCAAATGTACAGTCTGTTGCTGAGTTGTACACCAGACCACACCCAAATGTACAGTCTGTTGCTGAGTTGTACACCAGACCACACCCAAATGTACAGTCTGTTGCTGAGTTGTACACCAGACCACACCCAAATGTACAGTCTGTTGCTGAGTTGTACACCAGACCACACCCAAATGTACAGTCTGTTGCTGAGTTGTACACCAGACCACACCCAAATGTACAGTCTGTTGCTGAGTTGTACACCAGACCACACCCAAATGTACAGTCTGTTGCTGAGTTGTACACCAGACCACACCCAAATGTACAGTCTGTTGTAGAGTTGTACACCAGACCACACCCAAATGTACAGTCTGTTGCTGAGTTGTACACCAGACCACACCCAAATGTACAGTCTGTTGCTGAGTTGTACACCAGACCACACCCAAATGTACAGTCTGTTGTAGAGTTGTACACCAGACCACACCCAAATGTACAGTCTGTTGCTGAGTTGTACACCAGACCACACCCAAATGTACAGTCTGTTGCTGAGTTGTACACCAGACCACACCCAAATGTACAGTCTGTTGCTGAGTTGTACACCAGACCACACCCAAATGTACAGTCTGTTGTAGAGTTGTACACCAGACCACACCCAAATGTACAGTCTGTTGCTGAGTTGTACACCAGACCACACCCAAATGTACAGTCTGTTGCTGAGTTGTACACCAGACCACACACAAGCAGCTACTACAGTGTCTACATTGTCAAGTTGCTCAGTGACGTCATGTCATTATGCTGACATGTGTTTGGCAACAACCAGTTATAAAAATAGAATTTTACGACAATCAGATTGACAACACCGACACCACCCTGGTCTGTATGGGACTGTACCCTAAGACATGATGTCATCAGCTCTTTGTCCATATTTGATGAGAAGAGCGTAGCATTGAATGGTGATTGGTTGCATGTAGTGTTGTTATGAGGTAATGGGGTAGTGGGGTAGGTCCCTCATTATGTGTGGTCTACATGTGTGAATGTGATTCTTGTCACCAATGTCAACAACACCTTTTATGGTCTCACAGAGCGGAACGACATCGTGCAGACGTGTAGCATATCACGTGACAGCACACTGACACACGCACACAGGCAGTGCTGCAAACACGAGATGCCTGAGTTCTGGCTACGGCACACAGACAGTGCTGCCAACACGAGATACCGGAGTTCTGGCTACGGCACACAGACAGTGCTGCCAACACGAGATACCGGAGTTCTGGCTACGGCACACAGCCACAAAGCTAAGCCAGAATTAGTATGTGTAAGTAGACTGCCGTCCGGACCGTGGTCTGCCAGACAGTGAGCTGCATCTCTTGCCATTTACCACATGCATGTAAAGCACGATTCGTTCAAACATTAGATTACACCGTTATTTTATCTGCACCGCTCAGTCGTCCATTTCGCACGGCACAGTCCACTGTTAGTTGGTGGTTTTCGTCTCCGTCCCTTTTCTCATTTTCTTGTAAACGTCTTCTACTGTAGTATTCTTGAACAGTCCCTACCTACCTTTGTTAGTCGTGCATTATCCTTTCCAGTCATTCCTACTCTTTCTATCAACTAATAATCCAGTCTGTAGTGGCCACAACGCTCTCTGCGTGAGTAACAAGTTCAGCATAACGCTCTCTCAGTGAATAACAAGTTCAGCATAACGCTCTCCTTCTCTCAACGACCTACATATTCCAGTCAGTCCACTCAGCCAACGTTTGAAGAAGATTTTAAAAGGAACGGACAATTCACTCAGTAAGTAAAATACATCATGTGCTGTAGGTCTATTTAAAATCCCCTACAATGTAGCATTAGTATCACTGATATAGCACACTGTGACTATGCCTACTCCAGAGCTAGGTCATCAGGCTGAGTGACACGGTTGAGAACTAGCATGTGTGCACATGCTTGGTAGAAACCAGTCAGGTACTGCACAGACCTGGTAGACATAATGGGTTCATTTGCTCCCGTTAGCGACTGGATCATTCCATTCACTCTCCTGTTCTTGCACTGTTACAAGTTATCGTTCTGGCTATCCAGCTGTGGATCGTTCGGTAGCGGTTCATATCCTGTAGGTCAAAGTCCAAAGTTCAAACAGTGAGTTACTTTTTACTTCTTTGCTGCACCATCCGATCAAGGCCCTCTGCAATTCCATGCCACGGTTCTTCTTTACTCTTCACTGCTACTTGAAGACAACGTTCAAGGATGACTTTCTTGATCTCTTCCCTTTAGACTCGCCACTTGTAGTCGTGTTCGTCTATGAGAAGTTCAACGGTGACTTTATCCATATAGCAAGTTAGATTAGACCATGCTCAGAACTCTCAATAGACAAGAGAAGTTCATCATGTTTCCTACATATGGTGAGAAAGTAGAGAAAGGCAGATCGTTTTCAATGTCATCAACGTTACTCGAACAAGGAATGTAAGTAACAAATGGTGGCACTCCATCTCTTTCTTTTCGTTTACTTCCCATATTTTCGTTAGTAGTGTCGTCTCGTTGGTCATTGGTCGTTGGTCTCCATCTTTGTCTCTGTCCCGTGTCACAACGCGAGGGTCATTCAGGGACCTACTGATTGACCCGAGGCTTGTAGACGAAGTACTTTTCAGTTCTTTGTAACGAAGGTAGACCTGACGAGCAGGAGGATGGATACTGAGTATTTCTGGTTGCGATCGACGATGGAGATTGTTCGAATATCAAGTGTTTGCTGTTGTTACTGTTCGTGCTTGTCAAGTT
>NC_088650.1:33168304-33268304 GCF_964019385.1 Sycon ciliatum | reverse complement strand
ACTGCAAACCGAACCGATTCCTTTTACGTACAACGTTTCGTCACAATTGCCATCGTCTGGTACGAAAAATTGTTGGTTTCAAGACGGCGAAACAGAGACTCGCAATGAAGGTCCAGTGCCCATCGCATGTTTTGCGCATGCATTGTATGGACGAATAACTCCCCCATGGAACAGAGCAGATGTGAGAGTTGCGCACTCTTGGTTATGTACACTTGATGAGATGTCTATCACTATTACACTCTCGTGTAGGTGTTTTTGGTGTCACTAGTGACACATGTTGACCGTGAACATGTTTTTCACCAGATACTGCATTACACACACTGGTGTTTATAGGCCATTCACACGACGTCCAAACTCACTTTTATCGTACCGTTTCCAAGGATATTTACTCGGATACAATAAACTTGCATTGCTTGAACAAAGGAAACTTTTAAATTTAACATTTCCCGGTATTTTCAAGAGGTCACTAGGGATACATTGACGGTTGTAAAGTTTGCCCAGCACCGTGTGAACTGGATGACGGTTTGCCAGTGTTATCTTGGTCACACACGTGCAAGTGTTTACACGTCGTGTGAATGGCCTATTAATACCCCTGGTTGTGTTTTCTCATGTACAATGCTTGCACTTGTGGTTATCACTAGTATTCCTTAAGTTCACCTTATAGGGGATTCACACACACACACACGGGTAAAACCACGGTTATGGGAAAGTTGTTATGGACACTATGGTACTGGGGAAAGGAAGAACCTTTCGGGAAAAAATTGGCAAAGCCGTGGCCGTGGGCCTCAGGGCATTTGTTAAGGGAAAAATCCCATGGCTATACGATGCGCGTGTGTAGATCTTGTCTTTGGCGAGAACTCTGAACCCGTAGTTGTACGGGTGCATCGCAACCTGGATTTTCAGACAGTGCCCATCGGAAAATCGTGTACAGAACGTACTACAAAAATGCAGTTACAGATAAATTTTTAATTGCCCCACCACTAATCCATTGCCAAACATACGGTCAAGGGAAAACTGACCACGGGTGTGAACGGCCCCACTCCGTTGACCAAAGGTCTGAACTTTTACCTTCTCCCGTGACCTCAGGTTTCCCCGTGATTGTGAATCCCCTATTATAGGATCAAACGGACACATTGTCCTTTGTGACTTCACTCCCTCGAACCCAGACCCTGATTCTGTGGAAAAAGAAGTTTCAATACTTCAGATGGGAGAATCCGACTTCGCATTGTTTTTCGGCGTGGTTACGTCAAATTCTAGAATATTTCAGCAAGTGTATTGCTTTGTCGGAGAGAGGAGATGTTCATGCGTTTGAGACCCAAAGTCCCGTTTCCATACGACAAGCGCTTTTTTGAGGTGATGAGTTTTGGCTTGTTCTGGTCGGGTCGCAGTGCCGCAGACTATGCCATCATCATCAGCGTCAAACAACTTCTGGCCATTTGACATTTCCAGGCGTTAAGACCCTTTCGTCTTCCTCCATGAGAAATTGTTTTGCGCCAGCATACCAAGTTATAAGCAATACCATATGCGCACGGTCCGCTCAGTTCGAGTGATGAGGCTTTGTACTTGTGCACTGTACACCATACTGTACTGTGCAGTCGTCTTGAAATTTTCTCGCTTCTCCCATTTCACCCATTCATTTGTGTTTATAGCGATAGTCCGAAATTGTTGCACTTCAAATCACTATCCCTAGGTAATGGTTTGGCGAAATTGAATACTACTTGCAGATTTCTTATATTCTGTACTCTAGAGAATTGATTAACCCTTTCACTGCCAGCTGAACCCTCAAGGTGACAAGGCGCTCCCTACCAGGCTGTCAGCTGAGCTGTACACCCCCTCCATGCCAGGCACTTTTTACCTCCAGCCCAAAAAATCGAAAGGCCAACTTTTCCTGGATTTTTTGGTACTTTCTGTACGGAATATCGCTTTCAAATTATACATCGTAGGTAGACAACTCCTAAAGGAAGCCATTGCCGTAGAAAAAATTGCCAAATCCGAAGTACAAACGTGGTGCGCAAAAATGCGTGTCATGTCATGCGAAAGTGCGCCGCATGCGCTGCATACACTATGTACACGATCGGCCCGGACACTCGCGAAGCAAAGTTAGTTAGTTGTTTTGGAGAGAGAAACAGATCCTTCTTTTCGTTCACTGGGATTGAAAGATATGCCAGTGGACAGGAGAGCTACAATACTGGAAACAGAAGAGATAACTTGCGGAATCTTCTCTGTCTTCGTGGCAACAGGATTTCAGTTGCGAGAGACTTTCGTCCTGTCGTTGCGGACGGAATTCTTGTTGCTGCCACCAGAAAACTCGGAGAATGAAACGTTCGTAAGACGTTTGGTGAAGCGGATCGTGTCGGTGAACAGCTGCGGAATGTTCTGCCGCCGTGGCGGTCGTTTGTTCTCCCGATTAGCAGCAGTCCAAATACTTTTCAACTTTTGGACAGTGAAGCACTTCCCTGTTCCGTTGACAAGTGCGGCCTTCGCGGTTGTAATGCACTTTTGCATCAGCTTGCAGTAGATCGTCAGGTATTGAGCCAGAGGTAGGTGTCGTTGTAGAAAGAATATAATTATGTTGTAGCTGACATACCTGTAGTGTCTCTTCACTGTGCTGGTCACCATGGTAACATGGTAGTTCTTAGAAAATTTTAATTCTGGACCCAGTGAGCGCCGCCAGCGCTGTTTCCATCAAGTTTGCAGTGAATGCGTCCCCGAGGAATCCAGCGTCTGGTTGTCTCTACCCGTGACTCCAACCGCCTATCGCAACGGATAGCCGCCTGGAGTCTTGGATACTGTAAAGTGTAAAACGACAAACTTTCGCGGCGGCCAAAATTTAGCGTTTTAGCAAACTGGACCAGTTAAAAAAAAAAAAAAAAAGTAAATTATCGTATCCGTTCCCGAAGGGAACTCACGACGGCCGCTAACACCCGATAAACCCTAGCGGCAGATGCAGCGCCTAACGGTGGGGACCAGTTAGCGATGATTAAAGGGGAAGGGGCTTGACGGTGGCTTTGGAGCAGAGTCTCGATTTCTTCCACCGTCAGCAACTGCGATCACTCCTTGGCACTAGTTGGCCTCAGAAGATGACGAATGTCTCTTTGTACGCCAGGTGCAAAGCTGAGCCAATCACCAACATTCTCAAGCGTCTGCGGTGGCAACTCTTTGGTCACATTCTCCGCTTACCAGAGGGCACCCCAGCATCATTGGCAATGGCGGCGTATTTCACGCACGATGAGAAGACCTGGCGAGGACGCCCACGTGTCACAATTGTCACGAAGCTGTCGGAAGACCTGGCGAAAACGGATAATGGAAGGCTTGTGTCGCTTGGTGACTTGCAGCGCCTCCGGATCCTGGAAAGGGACCGTGCAGGGTGGAGAGGACTCTGTGCCGTCGTACGTTCCTCTTAACTGGATTACACAGAACGGATATATAATTATGATGTCATTTGATTTATGTTTTTGGCAGAGCATTCTATTTCCGGCATATGCGAATATGTG
Source organism: Sycon ciliatum (assembly GCF_964019385.1). Classification (NCBI taxonomy): domain Eukaryota; kingdom Metazoa; phylum Porifera; class Calcarea; order Leucosolenida; family Sycettidae; genus Sycon; species Sycon ciliatum. The sequence continues at coordinate 33,264,810 of NC_088650.1, read as the reverse complement.
GGTTGCCATTGTGCGGCTGACATTGCCGCGGAAATGCAAATAATAGAGAAGTCCCGCACTACGTAAAGTTGGCTACTTTACGTTAGTGGCCGGGAAAAACCCGTGAATTCGCGAGTTTGCACTCCACTTACGGAAAGTTGTCTACGGAGAGTACGTAGATAGGGCTCTGATAACGTAGCTGGTCCGTAAGTGGATTGGGGTACAAATTTATGACTCTCTCCCCATGTCGATCTGGTCGTACACTGCCGTGTTCGGAGTTGCCAAGGGCAGCTACGTGATTTGAAAACTCTGTATGGCGGAACCCAGATGCGCATGCAGTTTATGTAAGACTTTCCGTAGATCGACTACGTTTTTTACAAACGTAATTACGTTATGCGGAACCTCTCTAATAATAATAATAAAGGGGAAGTTAAGGCAAAAATCAAAATTTCACCAGTTGTAGTCTTCGGGGTGCTGAGTCGAATGGTCTTGGTCCGAGGAAGCTGAGGCGCTCCCTTCCTACTTTAATCCCAATCGAACTCGCGCACTTCCACCGAAACTGGGTGACTACGCCCTACTAGATGGGGATTTGTATGCAAAGTGTCACTAAATACGCCATTTCGTTCTTATAAAAGCATGGATGACCGCGATTGGCCCATATGTAGTAGTCTTTTGGAAGCTGAGTCAACTGGTTTTAGTGCGAAAAGGCTGCGATACAGCGTTCGGCCCTTATTCCCAATCGAACATGCTTGAACAAGCGGTCACGTGCTCCTGCGTACACCAGTCACCTGGTCACCGTGCCTGCAGGGTACACCTTACTAGCCTCTTTGACCTTTTTTGGGTGCAGTCCTGTACTTGAGTTGAACTCGAGTTGAACCTTGGTGTGAAAGTTGTCGCCTGCTGGCGCTGTGACCAGGTGACTTGGGCACGCAGGAGCACGTGACCGCTTGTTCAACCATGTTCGATTGGGAATAAAGGAGGAACGCTGCATCGCAGCTTTCTGGGGCCAAAACCCCATCTAGTAGGGCGCAGTCACCCAGTTTCGGTGGAAGTGCGCGAGTTCGATTGGGATTAAAGTAGGAAGGGAGCGCCTCAGCTTCCTCGGACCAAGACCATTCGACTCAGCACCCCGAAGACTACAACTGGTGAAATTTTGATTTTAGCCTAAACTTCCCCTTTAATTTTAGCGATTTTTACCTTCCACTGAAAATCTTCAAGAAGTTTATTTTACGAAGCCTCGGAGTGCTGGGACGCAGAGTGCATGAAGAATGCCAGAAAAGAAGAAATGAAAGAAGGAATCAAAGATAATCATAAGGTGAGTACTAGTACCGTAAAGTCCGCAGCAAACGTCCACTTCGCAGCAAACGCCCACTTCGCAGCAAACGCCCACTTCGCAGCAACCGCCCACTTCGCAGCAAACGCCCACTTCGCAGCAAACGCCCACTTCGCAGCAAACGCCCACCCCAGCGGGTCCATACTATTTTCGTCTTTTTCAGGTCTATAATATAGTTGTAGAAAACTGGCACAAAGGTCGAATGCGTACGAAAGCGGCTGTAATGCCTACAAACTGCCCATGTCTTACCAGGAGGCTCTGCAAAGCGATTGTCATTATCTTGCTGCAAAGAAAAACTTCTGTCGAGATGTCCTTTCATTCGATATATGAGTCGTCTTTGTGGTAGTTCGCTCTCCATGTAGTAATGCCGTAGAATCCATCTAGTTTTCATGACATTTCTGCAGTGCACGATGTCGCGCTTTCAGAACGGAACAGTGATTGTTCTGACGAAGCGTCATTCAACCACTGGATTGGTCGCAGTATTGCAGTTGCAATTCGAACAGGGTATGTCACAGAAGCTACCCATACAAAGTCGTTGCTAACTTGTTGAAAACTCTGAAGTGCTCGAGAAAAAACACTTGCTTTGAGCGTTGTGTGATTTGGAAATGATGGCTTGAAACACCGTCAGAAGTGTATTTGGTCCCTGCAATACTCTGTTCTTCGCTACCTTATTATTCGGAAGAAACTCCGGTTTGGATTTGCGAATTAAAATAGCCATCATCATAATATCACTACGAGCTAGCTCGTGGATAGTGCCCAGAGCGATTTCGAAACCAGGAAAGTGGACATAGTTTACCGTAGCAAAGCGCTCTTCGCACTACGGTGTGAGATGCACTTTTGTACAGTAGGGGTAACAGTGCATGGGGTCGGTGTGTACAGGCCAGCAGATCTTGGAAAAATGGGGTGGGCGTTTGCAGCGGACTTTACGGTACTGGGAGAAAGGATGGCGTTTTCGAAGAGGGATCTTCGGAAGACTTTCTCTTCGAACGGCTGAGCCACTGCGACACTAATGGCGATAAAATTCAGAAGACTTCTTCGAGCAGTACAACACTAACTAAAATCTACGCAACAGCAAGCTGGCCAAACACTCCAACAAGTTCAACAACCCTCTCCACAACACTGAGACATTCTCCAGTTGATCGTTTTATTCTCTTCTGCAATTCTGGTTCAAGTCGCCGTACTCCAACGACACCTAGTAAGACTAGTGTTGGTATGTTAGGGGCCATCTGTAAATATAGATTTGTATTTATGGATTCTCCACAGGCTTTATCCTAAATCGAGGGAGTCTCTAGATATTTATTTAGAAACGAAAACTAGTCGTTTAGGGGAGAGGGGGTTGAGCGCCTGTTCGTTTCTCAAAAAATATCGATGCACAGTTTGTATGTGTGATCCCGTCCAGAAAAGAAGAAAAAAATATCGATACTATGTACCGTTTGTATGTGTTCGTTTCTGAGGTAGGGGGAGGGAGATTGAAGACAAATGACTAGTTTTCGTTTCTAAATAAATATCGGTATTTACGGAAGGTCCCTTACTTTCCGCAGCTTCACGCTTTGGACTGTAGCCGTGCAAGCAATGATCAGCGCTAGTCCAGAGTCTGTGTAGTGTATGTACAGACAGTGCACAATCGATCATTGATGCATCGCGTAGTACATGATTGTACATATTTCATATTCACGTGTCAAACTTTCGTGATTCGGCCCTGCTCGCGAAAGTCGCGGAAGTTAATCGCTCGCGAAAGTTTGTCGTTTAACAGTAATAGCTAGGCATCAAGTCTGAAACAAATTCCATGCTCCGCGCAATGAAAGTTGACGGGAAAGGGGAAAATACTCGCACCGACTCTGGGAGGTGGAAGTGCGTGAGAACCGATTTCTTCCCCACCGCTCGGCAAAAATCGGATGCGCATTTTCAACGACGCTGGTTCGGTTTTTTTCAAATGGCAACCCATACTTCTGGCAGCGTATTACGATGGGTATGGACATCTTCCAGGGCCCCGTGGCCGTCTACCACGGCTAAACATCTCCAATATTCGAAATTAGAGGACCAAACTGGGTGAGGTCTGCCTGTCGACGGAAGTCGACAACAGCACTGGGGACTGTATGTTTACTCTTCGACGCAAGTCGACAATGTCACTCGGAGTGCATGAATGCGCAGTCGACAATGTTACTCGGAGTGCATGAATGCGCTGTCGACAATGTCACTCGGAGTGCATGAATGCGCTGTCGACAGTGGCAGTGAAAGGGTTAAGACTAAAATCGGAGCATTTGGAGCGAGTTTGAAAATTGACTGAAGTCACTATTGCCATAAGCAAATTTACACATGCGCTCAGCATCACGCATGCTGGTTCAGTACCCCGGTGAATGGTCGCTTTCTTTGCATCGTATCTCTTTCACGGCATGCCAGGGAAGGCCGAGAAAGTAATCGTGACTAATTTCACGGCAGTTTGTGCGCAAACCAGTCCCTCAAAAATTCATCACGATGTTTTTGTTTACTGAGGAAGTAGATGGAAAACCACTCGTTTGAGGGGCTACCGACCGACCTCCGGCCTGGCTATCCCCCTTTGAGGGAGATCTCCTGACCAAAGAGAAAACGAACTTGGCAGCTCTGAAATACAGTCAAACCTCTTTAGGACGAACATCAAGGGACCAATGATATTCGTTCGCAAAAACGGGAGTTCTTCTTATCCATATGTTTTACCCGGTGAATACACAGGGTTTTGTCCAATACAGTTTCGAATACTAGTTCTTCTTAGGCAAACATTTGTTTTATCAGTGTTCTTCCTAACAAGGTTTCACTGTACATGAAGTGCAACCACTGCAACTGCTTGTGGCTTAGCACCATAGCACATACCGTGTTTTCCGGTGTGTTGGCTGCACTTTGAAATGCATCCAAAAAACATCCCTGCGGCTTATAAATAATCCGAATGCTGGTTGTGCTCTACAGCGCTCCGTGCATATAATGAGTGTATGATGTCATTAGACTGTTTTCATGTACTGAAATCCATCATTCCACTTGCACAAAGCTTCTACATGTCAGTTCAGAGTGAAGGACAAACTAGGCCCTTTTGCTATAACCTCAGTTGTTCTTCTTAAATTGTTAACCCTTTGACCTCGAACCACAAGTTAAAGGTCATTTTTGAACACGAGTTTGCTCGTGCGCAACCGTGCCAGTTTGTGCATTGTCGTAACTCCATTGTCCTTTCTTCGATCGCCAAGAATGAGGGCTTATCGGAAAGTTGAGAGAATAAGCTTCCCAGCCGTGTGTCGTATGATCTGGCGTGATGAAGATTCACTGAGCGCTGAAGAGCGAAACATGGATGCGCTTGAATTTGTTTGGAAAGGGACGTCGCCTGTGACTCATGGTTGCATAGCGCATGCGGAGTGGAGGCCAAATGAATCGCTTGGGCTTCAGGAACCTGCAGGGCTGTGAATCACCGTTCTACATTGAGTAAAACTTCAGAACCAATGACATTTGTGGATGTGGGCACAGTATCTCGCTCAGGCGCAATAGGGCAGCTCTCAAAAGACGTGACGGGGATTCTGTTGCTCCTGTGGAGTACTTAGTGGCGATACCTGGCGAGAGGAGATCTGTAGCTTTCCAAAGAGACCAAGATGGAGATATTCCAAATCTGGTGCGTGAAATTAGATAATGTTGAAATGCATACTGGGACTGTTGCGCGATCGATCGCGCACCTCTGCGCGAATCCTGAAGGAATCCATGGATGCCAAAGGGTTAAGCATTTGTAACGTCTTGTACGTATGTATGTACCGGTACCCATTAAGTTAGATTGTCAAAAAGGTAAAAGTCTGACGTATGGCTTACTGGAAACCGTGAAATTATTGCGATGGTCGCGTGGAAATCGCGAAATTTAGACAGCGCGAAAAGGAGATCCGTGAAAGGTTTAGCAAGAATGTCACAGTAGCACAAATAGTAGCGCAATCCAGCGTATTCGTGAAGATTGCCACCAAGAGTTTCCTTGCACCACTGCTGTACAAATAACTCGGACCGAAGTTCATTCCTTTCACATCCTTTTGAAGTTTTCCCTCGACGATCGCACTACTGCTTCTCTCTCGTCACTAGTAGTATGCCGTTCCTTCAGTGGATGCAGAAAAATGATGACAGCAGCACTGCGAAGCAGGCTTCATACCTTCCTCCTGCGGCAAGCATTACCGTCGCTGCAGCAAACTGCGCCGTGGAAAAGGAGCTGGCTACGTTTGAGAAAAAGAAGAGGAAGCGTGGTGACTACCATAGATACACGGATGAGGTGAGAGCCAAGATCGGTCGACATGCCACTGAAAGCGGAAACAAATCAGCTGTTCAAAAGTTAGCTTGTCCTTGCTTAGCCTTCTTTGGCTGAAAATCTCTGCTTTAAAATTTTCAAATTCTGCAATCGCAAAATTAAAACCTCGCAAACCTGTCCTGATTCTGAAAACGCGAACTAAAAACGCAGCGAAAATTTCACGCTTTACAGTATACCTCACCACAAAAATACGAATTTTGGGACTGAAAAGCGGCACGTAGCTTAGACCCTGGGGGCTGGGGAAAACGAATGTCGCAATCGACCCGTGTCTGATCCTGTGCATCAAGCACTAAATGTTGTACCACCCGACTTTGTAGGATATCACTGGACATTAACCTTTTTCGTACTTGGCCACTTTTCTCCTGTGAAAAAAGGGGCCACACACGGTGCCACACACACACACACACACACACACACACACAGACACACACACACACACACACACACACACGTACACATGCCCGAGCACACACACACACACAGACACACAAGCGCACGCACACACACAAATGCATGCATGAGGAGGCGCGAATATGAGGTCTGTGGGTCCTGGCTATGCCAATCTTCTACTCTGTCTATCATAACTTGGGGAATAAAAGTAAATTGATCAACTCATTTCTGGTGTTGTGTGTGTGTGTATGTGTGTATGTGTGTTTGTGTGTTTGTGTGTGTGTGTGTGTATGTGTGTTTGTGTGTGTGTGTGTGTATGTGTGTATGTGTATGTGTGTTTGTGTGTTTGTGTGTTGTGTGTGTGTGTGTGTGTGTGTGTGTGTGTGTGTGTGTGTGTGTGTGTGTGTGTGTGTGTGTGTGTGTGTGTGTGTGTGTGTGTGTGTGTGTGTGTGTGTGTGTGTGTGTGTGTGTGTGTGTGTGTGTGTGCTGTGTTTCTGCTTGGGAACAATGAAGGAAATGAAGAAAGAGGAACTTAGAACTGGTGGGTGCCAATCTGTCTGCTCGATTTGAGAACTTCTTCGTAGTAATGATTTTTCGTAATCAAAGTCTTCAAGTATGAGATATTAGATAAAAAAAGACAGAGATTGTGACAGAGAGAGGGAGATACGGTAGATAGATAGCTCATGTGGGGTAGTGCCTTTGCTGTTTGCGTTATGCAGAGCTCACTGACTTGTCAGTTTGAGCACTCTGGCAAGGTACGTTTGGGTCTGGTTTAAATCTGGCTTTGGAAAAAATATTTTTCATTGCTACCAGGTTCGGGCTCATTTTCTCTGTCCTGCGCTGATGAGTCCACAAAGGACTTAACAGTTTTGTCCGCTGATTGATTAGATAAATAGACCAAAGAGTGGTGTATTTGATAAGATACTTCATTGGTTGCCTGATGATCGTAGTAATACGTGAAACTCAGAGTTGTAACAAAGCTGTCAATCTCTCTCTTGTGTAAGATACAAGTACTTCATTAGAAATATTTACGATACTTCTCCAGACGTTTCGTTATTCTGAACAACATCGTCAGTGGATGTTGGATGTCTTTCTTTATCCACTGAAGAAGTGTTTCACACAACGAAACGTCTGGAGAAGTATCGTAAATGTTTCTACTGAAGTATATTTATTTATCAAATATACCACTCTTTGGTATAGAAAGAATCCTTTTTTGATATTACAATGAGAGTGGATAATCAATGGCTTGTCCACCAACTCTTAGATAGATGGATAGATACAAAGGAGTAATTTTGGAAATTGCCGGCAACCATAATAATTATTATAGCGTCTGTGTGATACTGGCGTTGTTCGTGAATCGTGTAGAGTAATATCAATTTAAGCACCAAGTATCACACATGATCATATTCATAGTGATTAGTCTCAGGTATTAGTATCAGTCGTCTGATTGCAATAGCATGAAACTTTGACTTATGAAAAATTCAAACTGGACCACTTTCTGTCTTTTTAGTTAGATAGGTAAATAGATATAATTATACCCAATACTGTATGGTGTATACATAGTCAGAGAAACAGAGAGATAGAGAGACAGAGAAAAGGGGCGCGTTGGGGGGGGGGGGGGGGGGGGTTGGAGGGAGGGCGAACAGGAAGAGAATAAGCAAAGGGGGGGGGGGGGCTCTCAATTGCTTTTGTTACTGGTAAACTCTGTTGTACTTGAGGCATTCTACCATTTCCCATGATAACATGTACTAATGATTGTTGCTGCTGTTGCTGTTGCTGCTCTTCTTGCTGCTGCTGCTGCTGCATTATTATTGTTTATTGCAATGCAGCTGCTGTGGCTGAGGACATCATTGGTGGCAAGGACGAGGCCAGCGTGGTACGCGTGCGTATGTACCTTGTCGGCAAGTACGCCACAGGAAAGTCCAGCTTTGTCCGGGCACTGCTCGGTGAAGAGTTCATTGAAAATGCGGACAGCACCGACTCCATTTCCATCCATCGATCCAAACTCAGAATGCATCTCTCCTCTCAACTCGCCACAGGCACACAAGAAGCGGCACAAGTTCTTGTGGACGAGAGTCAACATAGTTTCTTTGCCAACCTTCTCACAGCCCACATCCGATCATCTCTAGATCTGGTCAAGAAAATCAAGGAGGCTCCAGAGCTACCCATCGCTGCACAACCATCAGCATGGTTCAAGCTCAAGAAATTCACCAGGTCACTGCTTCCAAAACCAAAGAGTACTCCTTTGGCTACTTTCCCGGCTAATGGTGAAGCATCAACTACATCCGCTGTCCACAATGAGTTTGCCAATGTTCCTCACGCTAATGACCTGACCAAAGTGGCACCAGATGTTATCTCTCAAGTTCGCTCGTCTGTCAGCCATGTCGATAACAGTTCAAATGAAGCGGAAGCAGCATATGCGTTTGTTGAGCTGTGGGACATGGGTGGACAGATGCCGATGTTGGTACAACAAAGCATCTCGTTTTCAGTTTGTGACAGCGTGTACATTGTCACTCTTGACATGAGGTGTGACCTGGATGAGGAGGTAACGGAAGACGTCTACCGCTTCGATGGTCAGGAGATTGTAACTTCTACACCGTTGCCAGGAATGACGCAGGCTGACTACCTTCACATGTGTCTGTCACTGATTGCTTTGCAGCATAGAGCAGACACACACCCTGACCAGCATCACCAGCAGCAGCAGCAGCAGCAACAGCAACAGCAGCAACAGCAGCAGCAGCAGCCGCAACAGCCGCAACAGCCGCAGCAGCAACAGCAGCAGCACCAACAACAGCAGCATCAGCATCAGTCAGACACAGAGCCGGGTAAAAGCAGTAGCAGCAATAGCAGCCACCATCATGATGAGAGTAGCACAGCCATCATGGTTGTTGTTACACATGTGGATCTTGTCGATGACGACCAAATAGAGAAGAAGAAGGACATGTTCTTTAATGCCGTGTCCAAGCTGGCTGAAAGGGCCGGACCCAACGTCAAGGTCTGTGGACCCTTCTTTGTTGACAATCACCGTCTTCAAGATCGCGTATCTCGCCACAGCCAGCTTGCTGAAGCACAGCAAGAGCTCTCTAGAATTGTGTCAGCCTTTCCTGTCCAAGCAATTCCCTTGATGCAAGTGAAGATAGAAGAAGCTATTTCTCTCCACCACAAGGAAATGCTTCGCTATGCAAAGGCTGGGTGCAGTGATGATGCAATGCAAGCTACCAGTAGTGATCAGCAGCAGCAGCGGCAGCAGCAGAGTTTTGTTAGTATGGACTACCCACAGTTTGTAGACTTTTGTCGGCATGTTAGCGGCAAAGATCTCACCACTGCACAAGTGTCTGATCTACTGCACCACCTTCAGCAACATGGCACAGTGTTTTGCTGTGACTGCCCGCATCCACTCACTTCAAGTGTCATTTTCCTTGAACCCCAGCAGCTATTACTCAACTTTGTACGCTTGATGACCTTCCCTCTTAAGGAGACAGCTTTTCCAAGCACCTCAGCAACATTAGTCAGAGAAGTGCAACACTTTCGACGGACGGGAATTGCCAGCGCGAGGTTGATAGAGAAAGTTTGGTATCCTCTCAGCCGTGTTGTCCAGCTAGCTCTCTGTAAATCAATGTGTTACTTCAACTTGGCAGCAGAACTTCAGCCCGCCAGCAGTACAGCTACCAGCAGTACAGCCACCAGCAGTACAGCCACCAGCAGTACAGCCACCAGCAGTACAGCCACCAGCAGCACAGCCACCAGCAGTACAGCCACCAGCAGTACAGCCACCAGCAGCACAGCCACCAGCAGCACAGCCACCAGCAGTACAGCCACCAGCAGTACAGCCACCAGCACCGAAGGGTGTGGCAGTAGAGTCGGCGGCAGCAGCAACAGCAGCAGCATCAGCGGACAAGACAGATGTCCCGTTGTCACGCCAGGCCTACCCGACCTCTTCATCCCGTTCTGTTGCAACCAGGAAGCATTACGGTTGGTTTTGGAGGATGATGTTCCCTTTAAGCTACCGTTTAACCACCTCAGTTTCCCTGGGATGCTGTTTCCTCCACCACTGTTCGGTCGCTTAGTCACCTACATAATTCATCGTATGAAGAAAGAGTCAGCCAGTCTTCAATTCACATCAAGTGCGGCATCACTGAATTTGGAAGTTGGTTGTAGTCAAGTATGCCTCTGCTGGACACCGACAGGTGTTCGCTTAGAATGCGCTGCTGATACACCATCCATACTTGCTGATGTGGCTTGGGATATGAAGAGTGCAATTGCTGACTTCACACAAGTTCTCAGCACCCAAGGGTACCAGCAGTTCACAGTTGTTGGTGAGTCTTTCGCCTGCACTTCCGCATCATGCCAGGATCGCCTGAAGGAATGCAGCAGTCCTGCAGAGGTGCTGGTACACTCGTCATGGGTGTTGCTGACCAGCTTGCACAAGAAGCATTTCTTGACGGCATACGAGTCAGATGGGAACACCGCCCTGACCTTCAAGGCTACGTGTGCTACCTGCAAGCAGAAGGTCATTATCCCGAGGTCCTTCTGGCCCTGGCTGCGTAAGGATGTGCCATTTGTCCAAGCTGAGGTGAGTTGTGAAGATTTTCTTCCACTGTCTTGTATGGTTTCAGCATACACTTGAAATGTCAAGCTGCTAGAATAGATACTTTGCTGCAATATCCACACCATCATGTGACAGTGATCATGTGACAGTGATCATGTGACAGTGATCATGTGACTGTGATCATGTGACAGTGCTCGTGTGACAGTGATCATGTGACTGTGTTCATGTGACCGTGATTATGTGACAGTGATCATGTGACAGTGATCATGTGACAGTGATCATGTGACCGTGATCATGTTCATGTGACTGTGATCATGTGACTTTAATCGTGTGACGTTGAGGATTTGACTGACCAAGTGACCGTGTGTGTTTTTTTTGTTTTCATTATCTCTTCAAGGAGAAGTAGTTTCTTTTCAGCAATACTCAATAGAATTCTACTTGAAGAAAAAGCTAGCATAGAATTGCAATGCACTACGAATGGAGGATTATAATTATTATTTTACGGTATACGTCTGTGGAATTGGATTGACTGAACTTTTCTGTTGTTTGTGTTTCTTGTCTGCATATCTTCGGATTTCTAAAACGATTTTAGCAGCCACTAGCAGCAGCAGCAGCAGCAGTGCCACCACCAGCAGCAGCAGCAGCAGTGCTACCAGCAGCAGTGCCACCACCAGCAGCAGTGCCACCAGCAGCAGCAGCAGTGCCACCAGCAGCAGTGCCACCAGCAGCAGTGCCACCACCACCAGCAGCAGTGCCAGCAGCAGCAGTGCCACCAGCAGCAGTGCCACCAGCAGCAGTGCCACCAGCAGCAGTGCCACCACCAGCAGCAGTGCCAGCAGCAGCAGTGCCACCAGCAGCAGTGCCACCAGCAGCAGTGCCACCAGCAGCAGTGCCACCAGCAGCAGTGCCACCAGCAGCAGTGCCACCAGCAGCAGTGCCACCAGCACCAGCAGTGCCACCAGCAGCAGTGCCACCAGCAGGACAAGCAGCAGCAGCTGCATTACATCTGCCATCACCATCATCAGCAGCAGCAGCATCGGAGTCCGCATCAGCAGCAGCAGCAGCAGCAGCAGTATTGGAGTCCGCATCAGCAGCAGCACCAGTGCCACCAGCAGTAAAATCAACAGCAGCAGTAGCATCACCATCACCATCATCATCAGAATCATCTACATCACCAGCAGCAGCAGCAGGATTAGCACCCGCAGAGGCAGTTTCATCCCAACCGTCAACATCACCGTAAGCACATAGACTTGTTGTAATTCAAATCATGTTTACATGGTACAGGTATTGCTTCACACCTGATCTCAATTCTACCTTTCATATGCTAATAGCAATGATACTCAAAGTCCCAACCACTATTTTCTTCTCTCTCTCTATGTCTCTCTCTTTCGGTCTCTCTCTCTCTCTCCCTCCCTCTCTCTCTCCCTCCCTCTCTCTCTCTCTCTCTCTCTCTCTCTCTCTCTCTCTCTCTCTCTCTCTCTCTCTCTCTCTCTCTCTCTCTCTCTCTCTCTCTCTCTCTCTCTCTCTCTCTCTCTATCTCTCTATCTCTCTATCTATCTCTCTCTCTCTCTCTCTCTCTCTCTCTCTCTCTCTCTCTCTCTCTCTCTCTCTACCTCTCTCTCTACCTCTCCCTCTCTCTCTCTACCTCTCTCTCTCTACCTCTCTCTCTCTACCTCTCTCTCTATGTCTCTCTCTCTATCTCACACTATCTCTATCTCTCTCCCCCCCCTCTCTGTCTCTCTCTCTGTCTCTCCATCTCCCCCTCTCTCTCTCTCTCTCTCTCTCTCTCTCTCTCTCTCTCTCTCTCTCTCTCTCTCTCTCTCTCTCTCTCTCTCTCTCTCTCTCTCTCTCTCTCTCTCTCTCTCTCTCTCTCTCTCTCTCTCTCTCTCTCTCTCCCGCTCTCTCTCTCTGTATCTCTATCTCTCTCTCATAAAGGAATAAAGCAGTACAGAGGACTGACTCTGCCGTCATCACCATGCATCAACGAAATGATGCATGATGATGCATGATGCATGATGATGACGGCGGATTTAGTTCTATTTATTCCTTTATTAAAATCCCCTCTTGGCGTTGTCTTCTGACCCTCCGTGATTAACATGAAAATACATGTCGCTTTCATATGTTCTGTCCCTCTTTCAGACTGAAAGTTTTGTCAGACATTTCTCATTTTCAAAACTTCAGCCGAAGCATTGAAGGTTGCGTCAGCCGCCTTAAACGTGGTAAGTATGTTGCTGCCTATCTGTATAGAATGGAAGACAAAATACGTATCATATATTCCGGAGTATACTCCGCACCCAGATATTTGTGTCCCTAAATACATTACATTGTTTGTTGTTATTTTAGCTGTTCCTACTTGCTATGTTTCTATCACCTCTTTACTGTACCAAATAAAGACTTGCAATAGGACTATATACATTATAGCGTAACTTGTAGTCCCTGTGCTTAGACTTGCTGTGGTGTGGGGCCGTGCATTGGGAACGTGAATAGGCTACCGACATGTCTCTGAGAAATGCTGTATTTCTTTATGTTCCCTCCTTGTTCTCCTGTGTGTCCAGAGGACTTTGCCCAAGCCGTTGCAATACTGATTGACCCAGAATACAGCAACGATTTCAAAGACGACATGCAAGACTTTATCGTGAGAAACGGCCATGGCACCACTAACATACCGGATAATATGCATGGTGTTATCAGGTGGGCCGTGGACAAAGCTGGAACGCGCGAAGTCACCCTGGCCGAGTTGAAGAAGATAGCGCTAGACCTGAATCCGGACAAGAAGAAAAAGATTGAGAAAACATTCCAGTGAGTTAAACAAGAATGACTGATCTCCTTGTTATCCAGTATTTCGGTGGGATGGTCCGGGTTGGGTCCAGGGAGAAGGGATGGGGTGATGGCGGGGGGGGGGGTCAAGTTGGTTTCAGAAAGTGATGAATGGTCTGTGCTGGGATCCTGCCTGCACCTTAGCTTGTCGTCTGAGCATTGTTTCCCAGTAGCAAAGTCCCCGGTTTGAAATTTTTAAACTCGGATACTGAGCCAGTAACAGAATGTAAAATGTAAGAAAACACATTGGAACGATGCCCTGTGATTGCACTTTCTGACTGAGTATTATCTTGTTACAGTCGTGGATAGCTGCTTCATAACTCGTTCCCATGGGTTTTCCCTGGTTTCCGTAACCAGTTTTCTAAGAATACCAAGGATCTGATAGACTGACAAGATCATGCAAGAAAACACCCATTGCACTCACCTGAGCTGAAGAGCTTCAGCTTTTCAAGTCGTGTTGGTTGTGCTAACATCCGACCAAACGTTTTCTCTCAATAAAAGGGTGTACATTCTTGGAGTGTGCAACCATCGAGCCACAATCTAGCCAACCTCGTATACAAGACAAAATCACGACTTCACCTCTCTCATTTCTATCACTCTTTACAAGATACACATCTCACTGGCAGGCCAATGGAGCTAGCGTGGTGTGATATGGTGCTGGTGCGGCCTGCTATGTTCAACCAACTAGAGGTCTCGGCATCTTCAAATGGCAGGCACTAGAATTTTCTCCCCCCCCCCCCCCCCCCCCGCATTGTCTCTGCCTGTCTTTATATTGCAGAATACCATATCTGTCTGCTTGCTGGTGTGTCTGCATATCATTCTCTTACCCTCCCTGCTCTCTTTCCCTCTCTCTCTCTCTCTCTCTCTCTCTCTCTCTCTCTCTCTCTCTCTCTCTCTCTCTCTTTCCCTCTCCCTCCCTCTCTCTTCCCCGCTTTCTCTCTCTTGTTGTTTGTCCTTGGTACAGTGTTGAAAAATGGTGAGGCGTCATCTTGAAGCTGCCCTGCCCAGCGGTGGCCTCTATTCGTTCCTGGCTTAGCTGTCAACTGTCTACATTCTACTGGTAGTGAGTCGCTCGACAGCAGAACACCTCAAGCATCTGAAGACCATCTTCCATCACTTGGCAGAGTATGGTCTGGTGGTCATTGTCAGCAAGTGTGTCTTCATGCAGCCCTTCCGTGACATTCCTCGGTCACAATGTCCAAGCCGCTGTCGTCGGCGGCATTGAGACACTGGCAGAGAAAGTCAAGGCCATGGTGAACTACCCTGCTCCAGACACTCACTCTGCTCTCTATCTCGCTTTCTAGGTTTGGTAAATCTCTACCGACGCTTCATCCCGGATTGTGCATGCATTCTTTAGCCGCTCTCGGATTTGTTAGCAGGCCCTCAATCTCCTGAGAACTGCTCGTCGCGAAGGTCGCGATGAAATACATGAAAATGAATTCTGAATAACTAATTTGTATTTTGCATTACATGACGATGATTAACATTAGTGTTTTCGTATATACCATGACAATGATTGTACTCTCTTACTCTCTTACATTGTGGCTGATTCCACGCTTGGGTTAGCAGAATTCTGGTTCCCTATCTTCATTTCTAATGATTGACTCCATTTCACTTCAAAGTAGCTTCGAAGGTAGTCTTCGTTTCTCTAGTCTTTGCATTACCTTCTGAAACAAATTCTTCGTTATGTTTTCATACCGTGAGTAGTCTCGCGCTCTTGATTTGTTTTGCTCAGGCATGACTTTCCTTTCTGTTCTTTTTGTTATGCATGATCATGATGACGTATTGGTATGATGTATATGTGTATGTGATCACTTGACCACGTGACTATGTGTTCACTAACTACAGACAGTAGGGTAGTGCACTTTAGCCATTCGCTCTCCTTGCTGCTACATCTTCTCCGTTTCTATTTTGTCGCTGCACTAGTTCCTTTTTCCACCATTCCACGCCAATGAAAGTCGTGGTCGCCAATTAAATGCATGATCTTTGTGCGCAGCTGCCTGTGGATGCAGCCGCCCTGTTTCCGTTCCATTTGGATCTTGATTGAGAAAGAAACTTTCCAAATCATAAATGAAGAAACGTTGTTTGTAAATTAATAGCTAGGTTCCAGGGTACGATTTTCCATGCCAAAATCCGTATGGACGATACGGATTTTTTCGAAGCCTACTTCATACGATTTTTCGGCACGGAGAATACATGTGGACTGGCTTTCATACGAACCATGTTTCGTATGGAGATTTTGCGTCATCGAGTGCAGAAAGATTGTTTTGCGTACACATAATAATTGGGCACGAGAAACATCGATTTTCCGCCGGATGATATTGATAATAATCATCGAAAGAAGTGAATATGAACCGCTTCGAACACACGTTCGGCAAATATTTTTCCCTTGGTCCGCTCCAATCTCCTGGCCCTCATCAGGCTGCGCTTCCACCAGGGGCAACTCAGGGGGTCCTTCAGGTTCCTTAGAGTATTTCCGCAGTTGTGAAGCTTGGGAATGTCGACCAAACATCGTTCTTCATCACCAGAAAATTCAAACAACTAAGGGTGCGTTCTTAAATCCTCTCGGAAAAGTTGGAGACTCTCCGAAAAGTTCGAGAGCTGTTCTTATATCCTCTCCGAATTTTAGGAGGCTCTCCAAAGCTCTCGAAGCTCTCCAAGCTTCAGAGGTGGTTGAAACTCGGAGATTCCCGCGGTTTCGGATCAGCGCATGCGAACTAGGCTAAAAGCCACGTGTTGATCATGAGTGTACGCATTTCCCTTTTCACATACGCACAGCGCATACTATTTTCGTGGCACTCAAGATCACGGTCCCTTTGGCGCTCCATTTTGCTTGACATCTGCAAAATATCTCCGAATTCTTCGAGACCCGTTCTTGAAGAATCCCAGTTTCTTCGACTTCTCTTTTCTTCTTCTTCTAGAAGCTGGAGAATTTAAGAACGCACCCTAAGATCTTCAAATGCAGAGAATTTGAATACTAATCACACGTGACGTCATCAAAACCATCAAAAGAGGAGACAAACTTGGCCCTCCCTGGCTTCATATATCGACTTTTTGGGTCTAGTTTTCGCGATTCCCCATTCCTTGGGGGCCATATAAGGCCCCCATGAAGAGAACACACCACCGAAAAAATTCCCGGAGTGCCCCTGTGTCATTCACAACAGAACAACAAGGACAATCAAGGCTTGTTTGCTGCTACTTTAAGTTTCATGCTTACGCAATCATCAGGCAACATGAAGATCGGGTACCGACCATGCCGGTATATCTGTCAGGAGAGGGTGGTATAAAAAGCTGTGTGAGACTGTGGGGGCTAGCGCAGTAGCGGTGGTGTTTTAGGCAGGGGCTGTGTGCAGAGTGTGTGGTTGTTGAAGGCAGGGGCTAGCAGTGCAGTGTTAGCGCGGAGTGTGTGGCTGGTGTGGGCAGGAGGTGGTGAGCAATGCGTGTGGATGTTGTAGGCAGGAGGCTGTAGAGCTAGCAGTGTGATAATAGCGCAGTGTAAATGTATATGGCTGGTGTGGGCAGGGTGTTATGAGCAAGGTGTGTGAACGTGAATGGTGTGGGCAGGAGGCTGTGGAGACATGTTTAGGTGACACCGTGGTTTTTTAGGAGATACTTGTTCTCGTGTCGGCACTTGGACACCATTTCAGAGCGCTTGTTGAGGCTGGACGGTGACCCTAGCGTGTTCAAGATGTGATATTTTTCTCTGGTACAGATGGAACACCGCTTCGTGATGTAGGAGTATGCCCGGGCGCGATCTTTTATCCTCCATTCGACTTCGTATTGGGCGTTGGATTTCTTCAGCTTCCAGATGTAGTTGGAGAACTCAGTGCAGCTGGAGTACTTCTCGTATCTTGTTGTAGTCATGTGGTTGGCATGGCGTGACTTGAATGGTGGCGGCGTCATACCGGTGTATTCCTTTTTGGTGGGGCCTGATGTTATGGATGCCACATATATCAGCTCCGTCGTTTGGCATTCACCGTTGAGTGGACAAGATGGCTTGTCTCGGCAGTTGCAAGGCTTTTCCGATTTTTTCGTTTGCGGGCAGAGAACCGCTTTGTTGTGGCTTTTGATGCGTGCAGCCATCTTTGGCATGCAACTGTAGCTTATCTTGATGGTGTTTTTTTGTGAATATATTTCCGAGCTTCGACTGTGGGGGGAAGTGCTTCTTAATGAGCGCGAGGAATCTTCCACCGATGTTTGTTTTCACATTACGGCTGTAGGGCGGGTTGTACCAAATCACCTTCCTCTTCCTTTTCTTCTTTTTGCTTGTTTTCTGTTTGAACTCGAGCGTGCTAGGGTGGCCGCTGGCGTTGAGGGCCTCCGCGTAGATGGGGATAGCGTCACGGAACACCGCTTCTGAGCAGGAGATGCTTGCCAGTCGGTTGTTAATTCCAGCTGGGATGTTCTTAAGGACTTGCGGTGGGTGATTGGAGTTGGCGTTGACATACAGTGGGGTGTCGTTGGGTTTTCGGTACGGTTGGTAGGTTGGTTGGTTGGTTGGTTTTTATTTCACTTCGCACATTCAAACGGGATGACGACCCAGTAAAATGACGGCGAAGGCTTAGCCTAGAAGTGGCTATGGAAGAACATAGTAAAAGCTATGGAAGCACATAGTAAGAGAATAGGATACTAATAACTGCGGGTAAACGGGGGGAGAGAGAGAATACGATGTATCTGTGATACTACGTGCGGGTTACTGAACTGCACGGGGAGGGAGAGCAGAGCGATCAGCAGCAACTCGAACTAATCCCTACAGGCGTATGGTACACATGCATGCTTAAACTCAGGTAGCCGGGTAATTGTGCGGACCTCACCAGGGAGAGCGTTCCACAGCAGAGCACCAGCAACAGAAAATCTCCGCTGACCGCGGCGGAAACGGTTTGCCTGGCTTAGTAGGCCATTTGACTGCTGATGGCGGGTAGGGGTGCCTTGTGCCGGGGTCAGAAGCTGGGCGAGCACAGGGCTGGTGTGGGCGTGGATGCACCGCCAGATGGTGATCAATATTTTCTGCCTGTAGAGCTCGCTGACACGGTACAGGGAGTGAGCAGTGAGCAGCGGCTGCATGGCTGTCCGGGGCGGGTTGCCATCGATACAGCGGATGGCTCTGTTTTGCGTGGTTTGCAGTCGTTTCAGTTGACCCTCTCGCATTGCGGCTGAGAAACAGCAGGAGCCATAAAGCAGGTCGGGCATTATGACCGCCTTCACATACACCTGACGAGAGCGTCTTGATAGGCTTCGGCGTGCCCGCCACAAGGCGCCAATTTTCTTGGCAACCTTGGCGACCACATAGTTTACATGGGTGTCCCAATCTAGGCGATTGTCAAGGTGAACGCCGAGGTAGCGCGCAGAAGACGCTGAGGGGAGGAGACAGTCACCGCTTTTGACTGTTACTTCCTGTACATGCTGCTGGGGAGAGATAGTCAGAACCTGGCTCTTGGTGGCGTTCAAGATGAGGCCTCGGGACTTCAGCCAACCGGCCAGAGCAGTTGCCGCTGTGGTGAGGGTTCTGGACGCTTCCGCCGCTGAGGCCTGGGAGTCGTACAGGGCTATGTCATCTGCAAATTGTACACTTGGCACAGGCGAGGAAACCAAAGGGACATCGCGTGTGTATATACTGAAGAGGACAGGGCCGAGAACAGAGCCTTGGGGTACTCCGCAGGTGCAAGCCAGAGCAGGGCTGGTTGAAGGCGAGATGAGGATCTGCTGCTTGCGGCCGGACAAGTAGTCGACGAACCAACTAAGGGCTTTTCCAGAAATTCCAACCGCAAGGAGGTCTTGAATTAACTTGTCGTGGTGCACTTTATCAAAAGCCTTCGACATGTCTAATAGGCACAGCCCTGTGGTCTTGCCACTGTCTCTCGCTTTCTGCAGATTATCAGTCAGCACACAGAGGGCGTCTTCCGTGGAACATTTCTTGCGGAAGGCAAATTGTGTTTCGGGTAATGCCTGGGTCAAGTCCAAATGACGAACTAACTGGTGTTGCACTACCCTCTCCAGCAACTTAGACACTATTGGGAGAAGGGATACAGGTCTATAGTTGGTGGGGACTGATGGGTCACCGGCCTTGTACAGTGGCACGACAGACGCCAATTTAAATGCGGATGGAATGGTTCCAGTCCTCAGCGAGGTGCAGAACAGCACAGCAAGAGAATATGAAAGCAAGTCAGCACACTGCTGTAGCAGAGAGCCCGGCATGCCGTCACTACCTGTGGCTTTCCGCGCATCCAACTTCTCAAGGAGACGTCGGACGTCAGCAGGAGTCACAGGATCAAGTTCGGTCAAGGAGACGGGTCCAGCGGGACCGTGCGGGGTACAGAGTTGTTCAGGACGGTTGGGATCGGTGACAATGGAGTGGAACGTGTCGGCCACCTCGCTGATGCTACAACTAGGATCTTGGCGGCGACGTGAACGCCCAGTGACTGCATTTAGAATGGCCCAAGACTTCCTAGGGTTGGCCACATTTTCTTCGCACTGACGGGAGAAGTACTCGTTTCGCTTGCGCCGATACGCGTTCCGAGCAGTGCTACGTGCTTGTTTAAACTCTGCATACAGTGTGCCGTTTGTCCTATCCTTCCGCCAACGGCTGTGCAGCCGCCGTTTACGCTGTTCGAGCTGGTGCAGCTCTCTGTCAGACCAGGGAGGTATCGCCCTCCGGGAAGGCTTAGAGTTGTGCAGCGGGGCATGCTTGTCCAAAACGTACAGGAACTTAGGGTGCGTTCTTATATTCTCTAGCTTCTAGAAGAAGAAGAAAAG
Source organism: Sycon ciliatum (assembly GCF_964019385.1). NCBI lineage: Eukaryota > Metazoa > Porifera > Calcarea > Leucosolenida > Sycettidae > Sycon > Sycon ciliatum. The sequence goes on along the minus strand of NC_088650.1, from coordinate 33,244,692 downwards.
AGAAGTCGAAGAAACTGGGATTACTCAAGAACGGGTCTCGAAGAATTCGGAGATATTTTGCACGTGTCAAGCAAAATGAAGCGTCAAAGGGGCCGCGATCTTGAGTGATGAATGTATGTGCGTATGCGAAAAGGGAAATGCGTACACTCATGATGAACACGTGGCTTTTAGTCGTAGTTCGCATGCGCTGATCCCAAACCGCGGGAATCTCCAAGTTTCAACCACCTCTGAAGCTTGGAGAGCTTGGAGAGCTTTAGAGAGCCTCCTAAAAGTCGGAGAGGATATAAGAACAGCTCTCGAACTTTTCGGAGAGTCTCCAACTTTTCCGAGAGGATTTAAGAACGCACCCTTAGTGTGCCACTCTTTCCACATGTGATTTACATCATTGTGATCCGAAAAATCATGTAGAGAAGCCTCAAGGATATCTTGCCGAAAAGAGTTAATGTCAACGCCACGTATATTCCTGGTCAGCCGCGACGTCGTGGATGACGCGGGTGGAACGTCAACGGCAAGCTGAATAAAGGCTTCCACAGCGCTGTGGTCACTAATATCAGTGGGCACAACCGTTGCTAGGGACACTAGCGCCGGGTTGGTCAATATGAGATCGATCATCGTGCCTTCAGGGCACTGTGGAGTTTCACGGGTCGGCTGCATGACGATGTTCTGGAGGCCAAACGCAGCACAGAGGTCGGTGAGGTGTTTGTGCTGGGGTGCCGGACGGGCTGGGTCCATATTTACATTAAAGTCTCCAACTAGGGTCACGGAAGAAGACTGCACAGCTGCTCGTACAATATCTGCTTCCAAATCTGTCCAGTAAGACACTGGCTCCCCCGGTGGCCGGTACACGCAACCAACCAGGTGCCGACCTGGTTTTCCGTTTATTTCTACCCAGACTGTTTCTGTAGATTCAGAATGCAGATCTGGGCGGGATCGAACTGGGAGATCTTGACGGTAGTAGAAGCAGACTCCGCCACCCAAGCGTTGAGTGCGGTCTTTTCGAATCAGATTGTACCCGTCAATACTGAGCTCTCCGTCTGTAATCTCGGGATCTAGCCATGTCTCTGATAGACCCAAGATGTCGTACTGACGCGTGCGGATGAGGCTGGCAATCTCTGGCAGTTTGTATCTTAAGCTACATGCATTGAGCGTGGCTATTTTTATGCCAGACTGAGTCGGCGTAGATGCATGGGGTATAAAAGGTGGTGCATGAGGATTGAGAGGGAGAGTCATAGTAGGGGCTAAAATGTTGATGCAGATAGATACAGACAAATGCGGAATAAAGTTAAGCCAATGAGACAAACAATGCAAGGCGCGCAACCTCAAACAACTTACAAGCTGTCCCTTCGCCTGCTCCCGAGCTTTCGCTGTGGCATACTCATCCGAAGCCTTGTGACGAGTTGACGAATGGCTTTGCTCTCCTCACTCTCAGTCACCTGGACTCCCTGCTTTGTAGCAGAAGTAATAACACGCGCTGGGAACGTGTGTTTCCCACGAGCCAGCTTGAAGCCTTGGTCATCGGGTGATGGGTGACCAGCTTTGCCTCTACTCATCGGGAACGCGGGTGTGGATGAAGATGTGGGGGCAGTCGCCTCGGTTCGAGCACTCGTGCAGGGAGTGTGAACTCCCAACGCATTGGCGTACGTCCAAGGTTGTGGTGCATCAGGGACATGATCCTGTGCCTCCTTGTTCACACTGCCTTCTTGTTGCTGTTTTGCTGGTGTTGGTAGCGCTGCCACTTCTTGGTTTTCCTGCCCCTGCCCAAGTGGTTCTTGGGGTGGTTCAAGCTCGCTTGTTGACGTTGCAGCTCCCGGACTGGGCTTGGTGCCTTGCTGCGAGATCGCCCTGCAATCCCTCGCCACGTGGCCGGGGGTGCTACATTTCCAGCACGTGGGGGTCTGCCCTTTGTGCCAAACTCGCAGTTTGTACCGGCCTACGATGATGGAGCTGGGGACAGCGATTGTGGGTACCATGGTGTAGTATACGATACCTGTACTGAAGGTGCAGCCCTCAACCGTCTTTTTCTCGTTTTTCGCGGGCCCCAAGAGTGTCCCAAAACGACTTAGTGAAGACGCAATGGCCGACAGCGCCATGTCCTCCGGAACTCCAAACACATTCACCGTTTCAGCAGTGCCATCCCCTGGCAACAATTCCAAGGTCTTCCCTTGGGCCGACAGTCCGCGGGAGAGCAACGTGTCACGGGCAGCTGTCGAGGCAAGAGTTACTTTACACGTACCTCTCCTGCCCTGAGTATCAATAACTCGGATGTCCGTGCTCCGAACCCCTGCTCCGAGAAGCAGCTTGACGAAGAAGGCATGGTCCTCTGACGCAAGATCCTTACTAAGGTTGATGCAGCAACTCCTGGAGGTACTGCTAGACATACTTGGGACATAAGCTAAGAAAACCGCAGAGCGAGAAAATCTGCATCCGCACTCAAATTTGAAAAAATGACATCGTAGGTTCCTGTGGAGAGGCTCATTGTGATGTCTAGGTAGTTGTTGTTGTTGTTGTTGATTTTTATTTTACTTCGCAAGGCCAAACGGGCAATGGTGCCCAATTCTATGGAAGCGAATTTCAAAAGGGAGAGAGCTACGGGGAGAGAGAGAGAGAGAGAGAGAGAGAGAGAGAGAGTGAGGGAGGGAGGGAGATGATAAGCAATTTTGCAGCGTCAACAGAGCGATTTTGCAGTGTCAATAGAGCGATTTTGAAGCGTCAACAGAGGGAACATAAAGAGTTCATAAGCGCACAAGCACGCAGAGAAGAGTAAATGACGTGGTGTGTGGACGGGAAAAGTCAGACAGAGCATTCATTGCAAGGTGTAGGGGATGGAGGCAAGCTTAAATTGCTGGGCAGCCTTGATCTCCCTTACACTCCTTGGGAGAGCGTTCCAGGCCAAGGCTGCCTGAAAGGCCAGGCGAGATCTGCCGGCTTCTGACTGTGCCGAGGGGACAGTGAGGCCCCTGGAAACCTGGTGCCGGGTGGTGCTGCCAGCTGATGGTGAGAATAGGTCCTGGATGACACTGCTGGCTTTCCCATTGACACAGCGCCACACCAGGACAAGCCGCTTCTAGGCGTAGCACTCGCAAACTCTGTACAGGGACATACGTTCGAGCAGAGGCTGAGCCGAGGTGTGAGGCGGCAAACCGTATACCGCTCTCGCCGCTCGGTTCTGCAGGACCTGAAGGCGATCAAGCTGCGAAACCTTGAGGGAGGAAGAGAAGGCGTTAGACCCATATAGGAGGTCAGGCATGATGACTGACCTCACATACTGGATGCGACTACTGAGGCTCAGACATCTGCGGGACCGCCACAATGCTCCAATCTTCTGCACAACTTTCTTCGCCATCGCGTCAACATGGGGGTCCCACTTCACAGCGGCGTCAAGGGTCACGCCGAGGTACCTTGCTGTTGGGCTCAGGGGAAGCTCTGTCTGGTTGCAGCGGACAGCGACATGCTGACCCGCATTGCGTTGTGGTACAATTGACAGGACCTGGCTCTTCTTGTCATTTAGAAGCAGATGTCGATGCTTGAGCCAGTCAGCGACGTTGGTGACGGCCCCTGATAGGCAGGCTGATGTGGCTAGCACTGATTTTCTGTGGCAGTGCACGGCAATGTCATCGGCAAATTGCAGAGATGGAGCAGGATGGGCTATGGCAGGGACATCACGGGTGTACATGCTAAACAGGATCGGTCCTAGGACCGAGCCCTGAGGTACACCAGATGAGCACTTAGCAGCAACACTGTAGGTGGGGCCAATGCGCACTTGCTGGGTTCGATCGCTTAAGTGGCTGCAGAACCAGCGAAGGGAGGCATTGTCCAGGCCGAGATCGAATAGGTCCCGGACCAGTTGGCTGTGATTGACCTTGTCAAAGGCTTTTGACATGTCGATTAGGCAGACGCCTGTGGTCAACTTGTCGTCCCGGGCCTTTAAGATGGCATCTGCAGGGCCTGCTCTAGATATTCAACACAGCCCGGTCAGAGTGTACCTGGCGCATGCAGGCCAGCCGGGTCAAGCCAGATCAGATCATCCGGCAGAAAAACAACCAAAAGGCCTGCTCAAAACGCAGGAAAACAGAAAGGCGAATTTATTACCGGAAATCGGAAATTTTAGAGAACAAGGTGAACTATCAAAGTCCGCAAACGTAGAAGGTAAACGACATTACGTGAAGAATGCAAAGCAGTTCCATTGGATTCTGATTTAACAATTTGAAAAAAAGGAATTCTGTTTTCTAATTAGTGCTAGTAGCAGGACGAACACGTTCACATACTAGAGCACTGGGGGGGGGGGGGGGGGGGGAGGGGGGAAAATGCTATAGCCAAAGTTACGCTTTTGACTACGAGGTACCTGCCCCATCGACTTTGAATGTCCTGACTTCCTGCTCGCTGATCGCGCTCGAACCGGTTGACCCTAGTTGACCCTACCCTAGCCGAGTTTCTCTCGCTTGTACTGTAGTGTGTACGGTTGCGCTAGATTTGCAACAGATGGGGTCCGCGAGTCGTAAAATGCCGGTATTTTAGGAATCCATTGTCAGTTTGAGACATTTTTCAGCCGGGTCAGACTGGACCTGGTGTTATCTGTCCAGCCAGGTCGTGCAGTTCCCCAGCCGGGCGCGCGACCCGGCTGACCCGGCTCTTCAGCAGGCCCTGATCTGTTGCTACAACTAGGGCGTCCTCTGTGGAGTGCTCACGGCGGAAGGCAAACTGAGTCGGTAGTATGGCACATGATCGCTCCAGATGTGCAACAAGTTGCTTCTGGACTATCTTCTCGAGTAATTTGGATACGATCGGCAGGAGCGACACAGGACGATAATTTGCAGCTACCGATGGATCGCCAGCTTTGAAGAGAGGGCTTATTACAGCATGTTTGAAAGCCAGAGGGACTTCACCATGCCTCACCGATGAGCTGAAGAGCACTGAAAGTGATGGAGCCAACAGGTCAGCGCAAGCACGTAGCAGACACCCAGGAATCCCATCACTGCCTGTGGCTTTGCAGGGATTTATCCGTTAGTTAACGGCGTTCAGGTTGACATCTATCGTGATTTTTAGCCCCAGCGTCTTGAAGGTGTCGATGACAGCTTTCCTTACTTTGTCCGCACTGTGGCCAGTGGCGTTACGGAGGACGGCAAGCCCGTCGTCTCTGTAGAGGCCTACCGAGCCGCTGCTGAAGTGCTGTTCGAGTTTACTCAGGAAATTCTCGCAGGTTTCTTGGTCCTCGTCATGACAAAAAAATATCATCCACAAAACGGTAGTGCACCGAAGGCCACAACGATGGGGGAATTGATGACACGCAGAATCCAACGAATATGTGTGCTAATACAGGATCAGGAGGAGGATCCAAGAGGCCATCAACATCAGGGAGCTATCCCCGGAAATCAACAACAACAGGGGCTGGGACCTGCTATAAACCCACCTATGCGGCCATATTATTAGCTTCTAGCATGAGTTCTGGGTGATAAACTCGGCACATGTGTGTTAGGCACCGGCGGATTATGCTCGCGAAATCAAGGAATTATGCTTTCATGGATTCTCGCATTATGCTCGTAAAATCCTCATAATTATACTTTGGCACCCGGGGATATATATTCACTTTGTTGTATTTATGGAGCCTCAAAGTTCGGGAAATTGTGCCTTTTTTCGTACTTGGAAGTTGCAAGTGGCCATAAGTACAAGAAAATACATGTACAGTGCGGGCAACTGAAATCCGACCCCCCTGGGCGGCGCAGCGCGGCGCCCAGGGGGGTCGGATTTCAGTTGTCAGCACTGTACATGAGTATCCCCATACCAAGGTGTCCATGCATGTAAGAGGTCAACATGGAAAAGAGAAAACAATACTTCTTCTATTCATTACTTGATTTCTTTTGTACTTCAGTAAAAATATTATTTTCATTGCCAAATTAGTTTGAGTTACCTTTGACAATTATCATGTTCAACTGTCTTCGCAATCATCATACTCGTCCATCCGATGTTACCCTGGGCCTCACCCTGCGAATAATCAGCTCATCTCTCCCTAGCTCCACGTCTCCTTCCATCATGACCGAACATCAACTATTATAATACATCAATTAGAAATGATTTAGAGCAATATCCATAGCCTGCAGTCATATCATGGCTGCTAAAATCCAGACAGGTCATGATTTGGTTACTAGTATTCCTCTCTTTCTTATTTAGCCACTGACCGCTGGGACTCAGTTCCGGCATCGGTCCGCCTTGCTGCTTCACCAAGTCAATTTCGTATCGCAATCCTAGATTGGCTAAGGTACCCCGTAAGGAGACCATAGCCTAGGTCTGTGGGGACTGCCCTGGAGAAATATGAATAAATACTTTACTACATGTATACTATACTACTTCGTAACATGCATAATGTACAAATGAAATGTACATGACATGTACCCGGAGTTTTGCGGACTACCCGCCACTACATGTATCTCGTCCGCCCCGGGATACCTGATGAAGGCCGATTCACTCGCATCTTCTGCTACATGTACTGTATCTCAGTGTGAGAAAGAACTACAGTCCGTATCGCCTATAAGGTTGGCGGCTATAGTAATATACCGGATATAGTGATCAATTTCTCAAATTCATTTTCATTTGCCATGACTAAGTATACGAAGTTATCGCGTGTAGTAATATATCGCCTATAGTGATCAAATTCATATTTCAAAAGACGTTTATTACACTATTTTTGCATCGGTTATGGTTATTGATGTGAAATCAAGCGATGTCAGAGGAGAACAGGGTGTTACTTCGTGAAGAACTTTTCCAGTGAGTGTTGTTTGGTGAGTTTTGCTTGTACAAGTTGCCAAAATACGCCTCCATCATGAGGACATCCTGATTTTGTGTGTCCGGAGCTACAGCCAGATATGACATTGTGCATGTATGTAGTGCGTATGTGCACGGCGTGCTGAGTCGTTTGACACCCCACTCGCATACATTGCATGCAGTATCGGTCATAGTAATATATCGCTTAGTTATAGTGATAAAATGCTCAAAATCAAACACCAACGCTATAGGCGATACTGACTGTAATTACTTTGAAGAAGACGAGTTCGAGCATACAATAATGTATTGCCATCATTTCTACCCTGCTTTTCATTGAAAACACTATCTGCATGACCTCCGAGCCCTTTGCCATGCAGACCACCAGCACTAATCAGGTGCATTGTACACAATTGTATAGCCTACATACTAGAACTGTGACATAAGTGGGTTTACCCAGGTTTCAACAGTGCTCAACACCACAGGGGCGGAGCGTAACCACAAAGGTCAAAAAGAATGGTTTCACCAATTATAGAAACATACGTTGTAACGCTGCGTTTCATGCACGTAGCTAAATGCTAAGGCAATCATCAGACAACCGTTGTCTGATGATTGCCTTAGCATTTAGCTACGTGCATGAAACGCAGCGTTACAACGTATGTTTCTATAATTGGTGAAACCATTCTTTTTGACCTTTGTACTAGAACTGTGATATAATCGTGTAGTTATGCTCCTACCTCCGAGAGGATGCCAAATTATGCTCCAAATTTTCAACCATCAAATAATAATTATGCTAATAATTATGTAAACAGTTTCCTCTGAGACAAAAATGCGATAATACTCATAAAAAGGACACACTTCAGGCTCATTACAAACATCTTGAAAGTTTTCGTCTTCACAAGTATACTTTCAAGCCTTCTCATCAGGTGAAATACAGGCAAGGGAAAAGGAACAGGAACAGTGGATTAAATACAGTAAGAAGGTGGTAAAACAGCGCAAAAAGAAAGAAAGAAAGAAAGAAGATAGCTAAAGTAAACAGCGAAAATTGCAATAATGACACAAAGGTGCAAATGCGAGAAAACTCAATAAGCGCGACATGTAGTGCGACAACAAGAGACAACCACTGGACATACATGTAACTAACGAGGTTTTGACGACCTACCTAACAGCCTAATAATTATGCCGGCATAATCCGCCGGTGCCTACGTGCGAACTGCTTAGCTGTCACCATGCTGTGCATGCTCAGCAGTGTAATTGAATGGAAGAAAACAATAATTTTTTTTTTTGTGTTTTTGACTTTTCCCGTTTGTCTCTTTCCCTTAAACCAGTTAATACTTTGTGTTTTGCAGCTCTATTTCGTTCCCTGACGGTAACCAAATCTAGATGTAGGAATCTGTTGAGCAGGAGAGTGATACATGTCTTCCCGAAGGCTTTCCAGGCTGCAGTGGTGATGAAGAAGACACGATCATCACCCCGAGATCGATTGTAGCGAATTGGCAAACTCATGGTGAATTTGCTTCCACTCCAAAGTCCAAGGCAATGTCGAGGTATGAAGGGTGCTTGTATTGCCTTCCAAAGTGAAGAGGAGATGAACATGGCTTTGCATAGCTGTTGTTCTACGCCAATTAATTATTTACCTACTCTTGCTGATACCGTAGTGGCATATTGCAAATTGCGTGGACGAACAACTCTCTAGTCACTAGTGGCTAATGAGCAACACTAACAGGTGAGATTTTTCAATTTGACAAAAAATGTTTTTGTTTGAGAACTGACAGTGGCAGTCATTTGACTCAGTAGGTGTCTTTGCGCTTCTTTCCCTTCATTGGTAGGGTTGTGCTTGAAGTAAAATAAAATAAATAGAACATGTGGAACATAAATCTAATCAAGCATCAGTACATGTGTTGCGAATTTCAACTTCAAAGCACATGAAATCGCAATGATCACAAAGTTTATGGAATCAGGAGGACACCCTGTGTTCAACGAACACATACACACATGCTGTATTGCGCACACACATGTACACATGTGCGTGCACCCCCACCCCATCCCACAGAAAGCGCGTGCAGCGCGCACATCCATGGACATGTGCATGTACCCCCCGCCCCCCCCCCCCCCGACACACACACACACTCCTACCCATATACATGTGCGTAGGACCCACACACACACACACACGTGTGCACAGACGAATACACAAACACACACGCACGAACACACATAAGATACGTGTAAGTGTACATGGTCTTCCTGGTGCAGATTCTGTGCCAGCACACACACAATGGAAAATACCTCCATCAAGATGCTTGATCAAGTGTTGTGATAATGGCACCGTTTGTTTGTTTTTACAAAGAAGTGTGGGAAGGATTACAATGCGTTATAATTCATAATTGTTCTTTGCCTTGTACTGTGCAGACCAGAATGCTTCGCTATCAACTCCTGGCTTTCCATCGGCATGGTGTTCAGCTGCAGCGGCATCTAGTCCGGGGAGTTGAAGTTGCTGGATGGCTGCACTGACACAGGATGGGTTTGCGTTGGCAATGCGATACGGCAGTCATTCCACATCATGAGCTACATGTTTATGTAATTTATATTGTCGCTCGTCCAGCAACGTCAAGGCTCTGCATGTAAACACAGGAGAACACCATAATAAAAAATACTACTCAGGGGATAATATTATAATTTTGGATTAGCAATTTCGTGACATTTATGAGTTCCTGTCTAAACCATGCCGTGATCTTGATTGCTATCTGTTCACAAAGTACCTTGTTTTGTAACAATACTCTGCCTAATCACTACACTCCGCCAATTATTAGATTCACACAATATTCACAACGTATGCACCACAATGCTGTCTATTGACACTACTTCGAACTGAAATGCTCACTACTCTTCTCCCGTTTTCAACTCCCTCTACCTTATGAATACTCTACATTTACTGGTTTCGTTTCTACCCTTTCCATTGCTGCCAGCTCCCAGTCTTTTTCAATGCACAGCACCACCTTGAAATTTTTGTGATTTGATGTACACATACTTTGAAGTTGAAATTCGAACTACATGATCAGATTTTTGTTCCACATTTTCTATTTATTTTTACTTCAAGCACAACTCTACCGATGAAGGGAAAGAAGCAGCAGAAAGACACCTACTGAGTCTAATGACTGCCACTGTCAGTTCTCAAACAAAACAATTTTTGTCAAATTGAAAAATCTCACCTGTTAGTGTTGCTCACTAGCCACTAGTTATTAGAGTTGTTCGTCCACGAAATTTGCAATATGCCACTACGGTACCACCAAGAGTAGGTAAGTTGGCATAGAACAACAGCTATGCAAAGCCATGTTCATCTCCTCTTCACTTTGGAAGGCAATACAAGCACCCTTCATACCTCGACATTGCCTTGGACTTTGGAGTGGAAGCAAATTCACCATGAGTTTTCCAATTCGCTACAATCGATCTCGGGGTGATGATCGTGTCTTCTTCATCACCACTGCAGCCTGGACAGCCTTCGGGAAGACATGTATCACTCTCCTGCTCAACAGATTCCTACATCTAGATTTGGTTACCGTCAGGGAACGAAATAGAGCTGCAAAACACCAATTGTTTTCTTCCATTCAATTACACTGCTGAGCATGCACAGCATGGTGACAGCTAAGCAGTTCGCACGTCATCAAGCCCAATTTCCAAATATGGAAGGTGTTATTTATGAAATTTGACACGGTTCCTCTTCTCTGATCGGCTCGAGACATAGCTCATCGGAATCAGTGCCCAATTCCCCTTCGTCTGATCTGAAGCCAAGATTAGAATAGAATTACTTAGAAGAAGGAAAGGACCAAAGGTTTACGCCACAGTATAATAATAGAACAGTTCGCGTACAGTGCAGCGATGTAGTGCTAACCTTTCCATTTCTGTCTCTTTTGAGCTCTGCTACATGTGATGGTTGTGAAAAAAGTGGGAAACGGAGTGCAAGCACCAATAGTTACTGAGCGGCTAAAATGCAGCGGTTACGGCTTGAACGTTCGGAACGGAGTTACTGAGCGGAGTGGACAAAATGCAGCAGCTACTGATGGAATATGGCACGCCACTGATTCTTGTCAGTGGCAGTGGCGCGGACCTCTTCCAAGTCCCCCACACTCTTGAAGCTTCTATGGGATGTTCCTTTCTTGGAGATCCTTGATGACCGTGGTGGCGAGTGTTGTCTTTGGTCTACCACGGTGGCCGGTAGCGTATCGCTTCAGGTAGCATGACATACATGTAGCTCTGAAAGCAGGTGCATTGGGGTCCATCCGAAGAACGTGCCCTAGCAATAGGCTAGCATTTGCGTTCTGGGGCGATTTACAGATGCGTGTACTTATTGCCAAGATGACGTCGGGTCAGAACGTGTGAAACAATATTCACTAATGATACTGACATTCAACGACCTGACGTTTGCCTCGATCACGTCTTGGATACATGTGTAGCATGCACGCCCTGGTCGATCTATTCTAAGGCTACAGTTTGTACACCATGGTACACTGACCAACAGACTTCCAGCTGGTCATAAAAATTTAATTCCATTCATTCAAAGAAAAAGAAAAAAAACATTGAAAACCCAGGACAAGTAAAATTAATTAGTTTTCTTCGCACACATGATGTCATTGCCTTGTCAACTACGTCACATGATGTCATTGCCTTGTCAACTACACTGTAACTAATTACTTACTTTGACAGGATCTGGATCAGGGAGTAGTAAAATACACTACTCCCTGATCTGGATCATAGATCATGTAGATGTGGCAAGCTTGCGAAGGACTAAAGCTGTAAGGGACGTTCACGTTCCCTGCAAAAAACGCATTTCGACACCCGGTACCTATACCGGCCATGTGTGCTGGACTTCTGGCAAGTTCTGCGCTTGGCGTGCATGCAGGGCAAGACGTGTGAGATGGCTGGTACTAGCTGGTATGCACGACAACTCCTACAAGTACATAGCACGGGAACACGACAGGTCACCGCGAGACAGCTCACAGCGCGACAACTCACAGCCGACAGCTCACAGTGTCGTCAGCTCACACTCACAGCGAGACAAGTCACAGCCACACCGACTCACAGCGCGGCACAGCCACACCAGCTTAGCAGTGTGGTTACTTTTCATTGATTGGCTGCTTCTGATATCACCCTGATGCCACTGCTGGAACATGCTCTGGCTATAAAAGCTCACAGTTGAATAGAAAAAAATCGTTTTTGGTCATGGATAAGAGTGTCGTGGTGGGATCACTACACCATGGATTCTTCACCAGATTACGTTACGAAAACGCAGCGAATTCTTCCTTCACTTGGAAGACACGCTGTCGCCAAAAATGGATCCCATCCTGGAGTACTTCGAGAAGAGTTACATTGGTACCCTTTGTTACTTTTCCTCAGCGCCCAGGTCAACACACTTTCGTCAACACCGGGTTTCCGCACACAATCGAATCACAGTTCAGTTTTACTCCACTCCGGAGAACACAATTATTCAGACCCATGGAACATAGTAAAATCACAACAGCTACAAACTTGTAGAATCTAGAGCTCAGGTCCAACACAACAAGAACCAAAACATTACCACGCGGCCAGGAACATGAACAACTCACAGAACAAAAGGCACATGCTTCCAAAACCAATACACACTCCGGCCCGGCCGGCCCGTGTCGCATATGCCAGCGATACATGCATAAAAGGAAGTACAGTGAGAAGGAAGTAACGCGTTAACGCAGGTCACATGAAAGCGCGTAGCATTCCCACGTGTAAGCTAACACGCACCACAAATCACGTATCACAGACACAGGGCCTAGGGCACAACTGCAACTGTGCACTACGCACACATTCAAATACAGCTGTAGACACGCACTGCATAAATTTACAAGTACTCGTACAAACTGTGCAGGTCAGCGACACCTGCAGCATCTGCTGGAACAATGGCACAAGGGAGTACTAAGAGTAAGAAAACGTAACATTCCCTCCCTCATGAGCGAACGTGGGAAAACTGAGCGAATCTAAGGCCGATTCCACACTACACCAAATCCTGCCTAAAAAGCCATTTTTCAGGCACTTTTCAGGCAAGTTGCCATGGCGATCACTTTGAGAAACGCGCGAAAGTGAAAAGTGCTTGTTGTCTACAAAGCAACACCAGCACCCTCTTTCAAGGCAACTTTTTACCTTTTCAGGACACTTTTCTGACTTTTCTTCAGCCTTTCGATTTTTTCCGAATGTGTTCCCTGTCGTATCTTTCAGTTGTGGTGAGTTGTGAGCTGTCAACAATGCCACAGGGTCATGTTTAGCCAGGAGCTTGAGGGCAAGCTGATCGAGCTTTGGAGCGGATATTTGAGGCGACCTCCGGCCGGTACAGTTCGCAGGAGCTACGCCGGAGGAGATCGCCATCAAGCTGAATTTGTTTGCTGAACAGCTCCGGGAGGAGGCAATATACTGCGTCGATCGTCCATTCCAAAATCGACAACATGAAAACGAAGGCGAAAGGACTGTACGAGACATACACAACGAAAACTGCCACCGGAATGCCTGTTGGCGAGGTTGACAAATATTCGACCTATGATCTGGAATCCGCCTACACAGCGCGCTAGCGTGGTCAAATTTCAAGATTGGGCACGCGAAAATGGGTGATATTCGAGGATTTTGGCCCAACAAAGAGCCTCTCCACTACCGCCGTTGCTAGATCAAGCACAGGAAAGCCTCACAGTCTAACCTTCAAAGCAAAGTCCCGTGATCGACACTTGTAGGTGTGAATGCAGCTTCACTTTATAAGCCACTTTATGCCTTCAAGGCAAAGCCACTTTCGGCGTAGTGTGGAATCACTTAGCCGGACTTCGGCAGAGGCTGGGAGAGTCACCTTGACTGCCGACGGTTCCACATCTAGGGGCACCAAGCGGTGGACGCTGCGCTTGTACACCTTCCCTTTGACCTTCACGTCCACTACGCGCACCTTCCCGTCCTTTCCAGGATACGTAGCGACCACTCGACCAAGCGGCCACTGAGTCCTTGGGAGCGATTCGTCCAGCATCATTAGGATTTTGCCGACTGTAACCGATGCACTAACACGGTGCCACTTCGTCTCCAAATTGGCTCGAGCAACAATCTCGCGGAGCCACCTCTTCCAAATGCGCTTCATCAGATCCTGAAGCAACTGCCAGCGACGATGCAGACCCCCCTCCGGGGTTGCTTCCAACGCTGTTGCAACTCTCGAATGGCCAACCAAGAAATGCAAAGGCGTTAGCGGCTCCAGGTCTTCACTTTCCTCCGAAAGCGTTGTCAATGGCCGCGAGTTGATGAGAGCCTCGGCCTGCACCAATACTGTCTGGAGCTCTTCTTCAGTTAAATCAGCCTTGTACAGCACAGTCTGGAGAACTTGCTTCATGGAGCGCACGATCCGTTCAACACGCCGCCGAAATGAGGAGAACGAGGCGGATTGAATTTCCACTCAATCCCTTGGCCTGCATACTCCGATGTGAGGTCGGCATGGTCAAGCTGGGCGACTGCCTCCCTCAGCTCTCGCTCTGTCGCAACAAAATTGCTTCCATTATCAGTAAGCAACATCTCAGGTGTGCCGCGACGCTTGCAGAATCGCGTCAGGGCCATCTTGAAGCCAGTCGTGTCGAGAGAGGTAACCAGCTCCAAGTGACACGCTCGAGATTGCAGACACGTGAACACTGCCACATACCTCTTCTCTTGTGTACGTCCTCGACCTCTCTTCACTAGAAATGGTCCGGCGAAGTCCACAGCGGTGCGGGCGAATGCCAGAAGTGGTCCTTGCGTGCGGAGGTCTGGGAGAGGACCCATCCTGGGAGTGGCTGGTTTGCGCCACACCTTCTGACATCCCACGCAGTGGTGCCGATGTGACTTCACCATTTGCTTGCCTTTCACAAGCCAGTAGTGATCGGCGAGATTGGACAGGATGTGATTCGTGCCAATGCTGTGTCGGCATCGCTCATCCTCTCTCCGAATGATCAGCTCTGTCACTCGGTGTCGAGGTGGGAGAATAATTGGCGATCGAAACTCAGATGCCAAGTGGTAAGCCGTACGCAGTCTCCCACTAACTCTTAATACGGGGTATCCACTCTGTTCGTCGATGCGCGGTTGCAACTTGAGAAGAGGGGCACTGCTTGGCAACTCCTTCCCTTTTCTCAGCGTGCTCGTCACTTCACCATAGCTCTCATCTTGCGCACGCATGATCCAATAGTGCTCCGCTCTTTCAAACTCAGCTGGTGAGAGCTCGGGCACGGCAACCTCCTTGCTGTTCTTGATTGCAATCTTCACACGGGCGTCGCTGAGCGTTAGCTGTGGCAGTCGGCTCTTGCGGCGATTGTGTATGGCACGCATGCACCAAGCCGTGACCCGCACAAGACGGCTCCACGAGGAATAGTTGTTTGGACTTAGCCGCAACGGTGGTGACATCATTGCCGTCATCGTGATTTCAGGAGTCTTGAGCATTTGTGGTAGCTCCTTCGGCACAGCTATCCTGCGATCTGGCCATTCGCTCTGTTGCTGTGCCAGAAACGTTGGTCCATGCCACCACCTGCTCTCCTCTGCCAGCTGTGTGACTGTCATCCCACGGGTGGGGAGATCAGCTGACTCCGGGAACATGACGCCAGTTCCGTGCCATAGACTGCTGTTGGATCTCCGATATCCGGTTGCCGACTTCCAGCTTGAACTTTCGGCTGGGTGATGGAATCCAATACTGGACATTCATGGAATCGCTCCAGTAGTGGCTGTCGGCTGCTCTCACACCAAGAGCTTCGCTAACGTACGTCCCAAGACGCACACCCAGGACCGCTCCCTGCAGCTCTAGCATCGGAATGGATCGACGCTTGATCGGTGCTGGTCTTGCCTTGGCCATCACCAGGGTAACCTTCGCTGTACCATCTGGTCGCTCTGCTCGGACGTATGACGCAGCGGCGTAGGCCCGTTCTGATGCGTCGGTGAACGTGTGCACACTCAGACCCATCGACGTTGTGCTATCTTGAAAACAGCGATCAATGCGTAGCTGTGTTAGCTTAGGCATCTCAGCAAACCATTCTTGCCAAGCTACCGCCGTCTCTTCAGGCAGTGGGTCGTCCCAGCCGAGCCCCGCAAGACATAGTTCCTGGAACAACAACTTGCTCCTGATGGTGAATGGTGCTAGTTGCCCTCTGGGGTCAAACAGTGATGCCATGCGACTGAGGACGGTGCGCTTCGTGCACGCAGCGGATGTGGGTTCCTGATAGTGAAACGTGAAATAATCTTCGCTGACCATCCACGTTACGCCCAGTGCCTTTTGTGAGGGCTGTCCAGACGACTCTTGTGCCGTTATGGACTTAGACGTGGCCGGCGCGCGGTGCTCCGGTGGAATTGATTCCATCACTGCTTCACTGTTGCTCAACCACTTCCGGAGATGGAAGCCGCCTTTCTTCAGGAGGTCTTGTAGCTGAGACCGAAGACGCATTGCTTTCTGGTCGTCAGGCAAGGACTTCAACATGTCGTCGACGTAGAATGCCTTGCGAACTGTGTCACTGACTGCTGGGTCGTAGTTCGCTCCGAAACGCTCGGCCGTCTCCAGCAAAGCTCTGCCTGCTAGGTATGGCGATGCACGGATGCCAAACGCCAACCTGGTGAACTCATAGGCCTTGACTCCGTCCCCGGTCTTCCAAAGAAATCGGTGATATCTGCGATCCTCAGGCTGTAGTGATACCTGAAGGAACATCTCCGACACATCAGCAATCAGTGCCACGGGGTGCATGCAGAACCGGATCAGTACTGTGACGAGGTCATTCTGCAGTCGCAGCCCAGCGTACATGTGTTCATTGATGGACGTGCCGTTGAAGCGAGCTGCAGCATCAAACACAACACGGACCTTAGTTGTAGCCTTGTCTTCGCGGACTACTGCGAAGTGCGGCAGAAACCATTGCTCACGGCCACATTGCTGGACTTGATCAGATGTCAGCTCCTGAATGTACGCCTTCTGTAGGTACTCCTCTAGCACCTTTGCATAGTGAATCTGAACGGTTGGTCTTCTCTCTAGAGACCTCAGTAGCGAACGCAGCCGATCCTCGGCCTGCACTCGGTTGCTCGTGATCTGAGGACGCGCTCCATTCTGCCAGGGAATACCGACAACGAATCGACCATCTGCGTACCCTAGCTGCTGTCGAGTCATTTCCTCAGCATGGCGTTCGTCAGGTGACAGGTAGCTCTCAGCAGACGGTTGCATGCCGACTGCTTCCAAGTCCCAGAAGTTACGGACAAGCGAGTCGAGGCCTGTCTGTGTTAGTTCCAGGGCATGATGGGTGTGCTGGACAGAGCTGTCTTGTATGGCTGAACCGAAACAGACCCATCCCAAGGGTGTGCGCCTTGCAATGGGCTCACCTGCCTTGCCAATCCGTTCTTCCTGTGCACTGTGCAGTGCTGCTGAATTTAGCCCGATTAGGATGTCGATGGCGCGTTGATTGCTTGCAGCAGGGAAATCAATGTCTGCTAGATGTGGCCACTGGTGACGCAGACGGCTCCAATCAGCAACGTGCACGTCGCTTGTGATCTTTGGCAGCACATATGCCTCAACTTCTGATATCTCCTGGCTGTCATATTGATGAAGGGACAGAGACACCACCTCTCGCTCGCCTGAGAGAACTTGACCGCCTAGCACACCAACATGCACTGGCTTGCGCTCTCCTCGCAGCCGTAGTCGGTGTGCAAGCCTCTCTGTGACAAAGCTGCATGTTGATCCAGAGTCAAGAAGGACGTTGGCTGTGGCAGTCACTGTTCCATTTGCGACCCTCACCGGTATCGTCATGAATGAGGTCAAGCCGGCCTCGTCGTCATTGGCTGGCTGGGATTCGCTGTTCACATGGTGGCTAGCCTCTTTTCGCGTTGGTGGTGATGGTGTAAAACTGCCTTGTCGTTCACGGTGCAGTAAATGATGCTTGCCTTGACACTCTCGGCACACCGCTGCCATGCAGTCTCGTGCCCAGTGCCCATCTCCCAGGCAGTTGACGCATAGCCGTAGGTTCCGGATCGTGTCATTTCTCTTTTGCACGGGCAGACTCTTGAATTCGCCACAATCTGCAATATGGTGTGCACCCTCGCACTTACCACAGGCATGGCTGTTGTCTGCATGCTGTCTTTGCTCTGAGGCAGCTTGCTCTTTTCTGGAGTTGCTGCGGCTGCTAGAAGCGACCAAGTTACGTTTCGGCCCAGGCTGTGATGAGTCGCTTGATCGTGGAGTCCCAGGACTGGAGATAAACGTGCGCTCCCTGACTCCATATTGCCTGCTGGGCAACGGCCGATTACTCTTGTTTTGGTGCTCCTTGGGCTGCAGTGATACTGGTGGGCGGTCTCCCAGGCCAATTCGTTCCTCAACACGCATCTGCTTCTGGACGTGTGTTATTAGGAATTGCGAGAATGCCTGTATGTCACAGCTGGAATCATCATAACGATCGAAGTAGCGTGCCAGGAGCCGTCGAGGAATCTTCCGGGTTAGCGCCAGGTATAACTCTCTGCCTGGCTGCACCTGGACTGCTTCCATGTTAAGCAGGGTATTGCGGAGCCGAATGGCGAACTTTTTCAGCTGGCTGACGTCACGCTCATTGGTCAAGACTGGCCACTCCATGAGCTCTCTTTCCTGGTTGTTCAGCTCTCGGTCTTGGCCACCGTACCAGCGTTCCAACTCGGCCATGATTGCTTTATATGCGCCAGGTCCATCCAAGACATCAGCAATCAGCTCCTCTGCAGAACCATCAGCAAGGGCCTCCCTCAGATGCGCAAGCTTGTGGTTCTCCGACATCGCGTAACTGTCGTCAATCAGCCGAAGGAAACGCTGCCGCCACTTCAGGTAGCTTTTCACCTTCCCATCAAACTTGGGCAGCTCTAACGCCTTCAGGTGACTGGTAACAGCATAAGGCGAGTTCCATGGCATGAATCCAGGCGATGCCATCTGGTGTCCAGGCAGTGCCAGCTGAGGTCCAGGCAACAGTGTTTGCTTCGCTGGTTGGAACGGCACTGCTCCAGGGTTGAGTGGGAGTGTCTCAGTCATGGCACTGCACAGTGAAGCTGCTTGCTCGGCTTTGTCCTTGTTCTTCTGTTGTTTTTCCGATTTTTTCTTCTTCGGAGTCATCAGTCTTCTCGGTGCAGCGGGGCTTGGCTGGGCCTGTCCACTTGCTTCCAGCAGCATTGGACACACGGCGCTACCAAGCACATGGACTTGCTGCAGCTGCTGCTGCCGTGGCGGCTGTGACGGCGGCTGTTGTTGCTGCTGTGACGGCGGCTGCTGCTGCTGCTGCTGCTGCATATGTACTGGCTGGGTAGTGCAGGCAGCTCCGCCTCTGGACGCAACTCCTGCGTTGGCCAGAGCACGTGTAGCAACACGCCTGGACGCAGGCCCATAGTGACTAACAGTACTACTATCAGTGTGGCTGTTATCACTTTCACCACTACTGGCGTTAGTTGTAGTTCCAGTAGTTGTAGAGTCACCAGCAGTGTCACTACTTGAGGCGCTACTGGATGACACATAGTGGTCTGACTCTTCAGACACACCGTCAACGACGTCCGGGACATTCTGCGATAGCTGAGCAGCTGCTGTTCCTGCTACCAGTGTATTCACATTTTAACACTGGTGCGCGCGAGTGGTAACAGAGGATCAGTCGTAAACCTACTACCGGTAACTGCACTGTCCGACTCCGCTCGTGGTGGCATACAAGATCGCAGAGTCGCACTTGCGCCGTCACGACTTCGTTGGAAGACCACGTCCCCGTCCGAAGCGATTTCTCTACGAGGCGACGGACTAGCTCCTGCCGCCGACTCGTGCGCAGATTCTTCTTCGGAACGAGCTTGCTCCAAGGCTTGCCGTTTCTGCAGGACAGCTAACTTACTCTGCAGAACTTGTTCCTGCAGTGCAGCAATCTCTTCTGCCACTCGCACTTCGGCCTCTGCCCTTTTTCTGGCCACTCGAGCTCTCTCCAATTCTACGAGTTCAGTGCTCCCAGGACTGGCACGAGTACTCGAGCGCTCACTTCCAGAAAATCCATATCGCTTGGGTTCCTTTCCTTTCGTCGATCTGTGGCTGATACGCCGCTCCTCACTCATGGCGACGACTCTCAGCAACCACGGAAAGGCAAAAGGATCCCGTCGGAGGTGCCAGTTTATGTTACTTTTCCTCACCACCCAGGTCAACACACTTTCGTCAACACCGGGTTTCCGCACACAATCGAATCACAGTTCAGTTTTACTCCACTCCGGAGAACACAATTATTCAGACCCATGGAACATAGTAAAATCACAACAGCTACAAACTTGTAGAATCTAGAGCTCAGGTCCAACACAACAAGAACCAAAACATTACCACGCGGCCAGGAACATGAACAACTCACAGAACAAAAGGCACATGCTTCCAAAACCAATACACACTCCGGCCCGGCCGGCCCGTGTCGCATATGCCAGCGATACATGCATAAAAGGAAGTACAGTGAGAAGGAAGTAACGCGTTAAAGGGAAACTGAACGCCAAAAATTAGTATGGCTTATCCGAAGGGGAATTGGGCACTGATTCCGATGAGCTATGTCTCGAGCCGATCAGAGAAGAGGAACTGTGTCAAATTTCATAAATAACACCTCCCATATTTGGAAATTGGCCTTGATGACGTGCGTACTGCTTAGCTGTCACCATGCTGTGCATGTTCAGCAGTGTAATTGAATGGAAGAAAACAATGACTTTGGTGTTTTGCAGCTCTGTTTCGTTCCCTGACGGTAACCAAATCTAGATGTAGGAATCTGTTGAGCAGGAGAGTGACACATGTCTTCCCGAAGGCTGTCCAGGCTGCAGTGGTGATGAAGAAGACACGATCATCACCCCGAGATCGATCGTAGCGAATTGGAAAACTCATGGTGAATTTGCTTCCACTCCAAGGCAATGTCGAGGTATGAAGGGTGCTTGTACTGCCTTCCAAAGTGAAGAGGAGATGAACATGGCTTTGCATAGCTGTTGTTCTATGCCAACTTACCTACTCTTGCTGGTACCGTAGTGGCATATTGCAAATTTCGTGGACGAACAACTCTAGTCACTAGTGGCTAGTGAGCAACACTAACAGGTGAGATTTTTCAATTCGACAAAAAATGTTTTTGTTTGAGAACTGACAGTGGCAGTCATTAGACTCAGTAGGTGTCTTTGCTGCTTCTTTCCCTTCGTTGGTAGGGTTGTGCTTGAATAATACAAGTGCTTGAAGTAAAATAAAATAAATAGAACATGTGGAACATAAATCTAATCAAGCATCAGTACATGTATTGCGAAGTTCAACTTCAAAGCACATGAAATCACAATGATCACGAAGTTTATGTAATCAGGAGTACACCCTGTGTTCAACGAACACATACAGACATGCTGTATTGCACACACACATGTACACATGTGCGTGCACCCCCATCCCATCCCACAGACACACGCATGCAGCGCGCACATCCATACACATGTGCGTGTACCCCCCCCCCCCCCCCACACACACACATTCCTACCCATACACATGTGCGCCCCCCCCCCCACACACACGTGTGCACATACAGATACACAAACACACACGCACGAACACACACAAGATACGTGTAAGTGTACATGGTCTTCCTGGTGCAGATGCTGAGCCAGCACAATGGAAAATACCTCCATCAAGATGCTTGATCAAGTGTTGTGATAATGGCACTGTTTGTTTGTTTTTACAAAGAAGTGTGGGAAAGATTACAATGCATTATAATTCATAATAATTTATTTATTGTTCTTTGCCTTGTACTGTGCAGACCAGAATGCTTCGTTATCAACTCCTGGCTTTCCATCGGCATGGTGTTCAGCTGCAGCGGCATCTGGTCCGGGGAGTTCAAGTTGCTGGA
Organism: Sycon ciliatum; assembly: GCF_964019385.1. NCBI lineage: Eukaryota > Metazoa > Porifera > Calcarea > Leucosolenida > Sycettidae > Sycon > Sycon ciliatum. Next base: position 33,223,078 of record NC_088650.1, on the reverse strand, counting down.
TGGCTGCACTGACACAGGATGGGTTTGCGTTGGCAATGCGATACGGCAGTCATCCCACAATCACGAGCTACATGTTTATGTAATTTATATTGTCGCTTGTCCAGCAACGTCAAGGCTCTGCATGTAAACACAGGAGAACACCATAATACTACTCAGGGGATAATAATTTTGGATATCAATTTCGTGACAATTATTAGATTCACACAATATTCACAACGTATGCAACACGATGCTGTCTATTGACACTACTTCAAACTGAAGTGCTCACTACTCCTCTCCCGTTTTTATCTCCCTCTACCTTATGAATACTCTGCATTACTGGTTTCGTTTCTACCCTTTCCATTGCTGCCAGCTCCCAGTCTTTTTCAATGCACAGCACCACCTTGACAGTCATTTTTGTGATTTGATGTACACATACTTTGAAGTTCAAATTCGAATTACCTGATCAGATTTTTGTTCCACATTTTCTATTTATTTTTACTTCAAGCACAACCCTACCGATGAAGGGAAAGAAGCAGCAGAGAGACACCTACTGAGTCTAATGACCGCCACTGTCAGTTCTCAAACAAAAACATTTTTTGTCGAATTGAAAAATCTCACCTGTTAGTGTTGCTCACTAGCCACTAGTGACTAGAGTTGTTCGTCCACGAAATTTGCAATATGCCACTACGGTACCAGCAAGAGTAGGTAAGTTGGCATAGAACAACAGCTATGCAAAGCCATGTTCATCTCCTCTTCACTTTGGAAGGCAGTACAAGCACCCTTCATACCTCGACATTGCCTTGGAGTGGAAGCAAATTCACCATGAGTTTTCCAATTCGCTACGATCGATCTCGGGGTGATGATCGTGTCTTCTTCATCACCACTGCAGCCTGGACAGCCTTCGGGAAGACATGTGTCACTCTCCTGCTCAACAAATTCCTACATCTAGATTTGGTTACCGTCAGGGAACGAAACAGAGCTGCAAAACACCAAAGTCATTGTTTTCTTCCATTCAATTACACTGCTGAACATGCACAGCATGGTGACAGCTAAGCAGTATGCACGTCATCAAGGCCAATTTCCAAATATGGGAGGTGTTATTTATGAAATTTGACACAGTTCCTCTTCTCTGATCGGCTCGAGACATAGCTCATCGGAATCAGTGCCCAATTCTCCTTCGGATAAGACATACTTATTTTTGGCGTTCAGTTTCCCTTTAACGCAGGTCACATGAAAGCGCGTAGCATTCCCACGTGTAAGCTAACACGCACCACAAATCACGTATCACAGACACAGGGCCTAGGCTAGGGCACAACTGCAACTGTGCACTACGCACACATTCAAATACAGCTGTAGACACGCACTGCATAAATCTACAAGTACTCGTACAAACTGTGCAGGTCAGCGACACCTGCAGCATCTGCTGGAACAATGGCACAAGGGAGTACTAAGAGTAAGAGAACGTAACACCCTTCGGCACAATGGTCAACGCAGAACGCCATCCTTCCCACCTCCATTGTGGAATGTCCACGACAGCACTCTACAAAATGAAGGCAGAACGAATAACAGTCAAGAACTTCATAAGAAGGGTGGCACCGCAAGTTTTCGTCTACCAACGACTGCCATCATCCCACAATTTGGAAATTCCTGGATGGTATTTTTGTCGAGCAGGCAATGATGGAGCAGTGTGTGGAGAGGGAAAATGCAGGTCATGACTCATGAGGCTCCGAAGAAGAGTAGGAAGTATGAAGATCGGGACAAGCGACTTCGTGCCATACTCCGGTCGTTTGAGACAAGGACGAAGGATGAGTTTCTACGAGGAGTTGCTGCGAACTTGGCATTTCATATAATAATGTGATTCTTACAGGAAATTTCAAGGTTATTTTTTATTTTATCTTATATTTTAACTTTATCTTCATTACTGTCTTCTTCTTGTTCAGGCGTTGTCTTCTTTCTCCATTAAAGTTCTGTTATTTTCTTCTTTGCATTCCATGTAAATTGGATTGGATTTTTATTTATAGTGGTGACTATAACAGACAATTGCCTAATAACAATAGACCCACTCGAGGGAAAGATGCAAAAAGATATGAATAATTAATATAATAGACTACCGGTATTGGATAGGTGATCATGTTCGCATTTTGCATAGCTGAAAGTCATAATTACTAGCGTGAAAAAGCAAGGCATTGGGGTAACAGTTTCTTAAAACGGGCGGAGTTATCCACACAGCGAGCTAGAGGGTGCAAATCATTCCACAGCTTAGCACATTGGAAGGAAGCGCCATGACGGGCAAAGGCAGTTCTGAGCATGGGCAACTTAAGAGTGCGTGATACAAGGCTGCGCGTTGCAAGACCATTATTTAAACGCTCGAACATTTGACTTTATGTGACACTACAGCGGCCTTCCAAACAGCACCACGTCAGATACAGTAATTTCTTGCAATACATGGTTGCCAAACGATCTAGACCAAGTCTCGCAAATAAAGGGCTTGATGGGCTACAAAAACCAGTATCGTACACTGAACGCAAAGCTCGCTTTAGCATTCGTTCAAGCCTACCTAACTGGGTTAAGGAAAGGCCAGCAGAAAAACAATTTGATGCATATAGAAAATCTGGCAACACTAGGCACTTTACAAAGGTTTCTCGGCAAGTCAACGGAATATTGTGTCGATTTCGGAACAGAATACCAATTTTACTGGCTAGTTTGGAGACCATAGAATCAACTTGAGTGCTCCAAGAAAGATCCTGGTCCAAATGTATTCCAAGGTACTTTGCACATATCACTTGCTTGAGCTGCACTCCATGGCAGTAGAATGCAAATTGGTGGTCAGTAATATGTGGCGTAGACAGGAAGAGCACTTGTGTCTTCCGAGCATTTAGAATTAAATTCCGGTTTGACAGCCAGGTACTAATGGCTGAGACAGCTGCAGACAGGGAGTTGCTAAGCGCATTCTTCTGCGTACCGCAAACATACAATAGAATATCGTCAGCAAATTGAATAACTTTCACACAAAACTCGGAGACAATGGACTGGAACGAACGAACATAGAGTACAAAAAGCAGCGGACCAAGAACAGAGCCCTGGGGAACGCCACACATGCAGGGGAAAGGAGGGCTATAGTTCTCAGCAATGTGCACTATTTGGCGACGATTGGACAAATAGTCAGTAAACCAAACTAATGCTGAGCCAGATATGCCAAGCTCAAACAAATCATTAATGAGCACTTGGTGCCTGACCTTGTCAAATGCTTTGGACATATCCACGAGCACAGCACCAGTAATTTGTCCGGCATCGCGAGCGCGAACAAACGTGTCCGTGACGAAAACTAGAGCGTCTTCCGTAAATAGAGAAGTGGCGGCATGCCGGGAACGTCGCGTTATTCTAATCATAATATACAGTGTAGGTTTTCACTAGGACCAACCCCCACACTGGGCCACAGACACCAGGTCTTCATTCCACCAATACATAAATAAGGACGCTGTGAGTTGCCTCGCTGTGAGTTGTCGACACTGTGAGTTGTCTTGGTTGTGAGTTGTCTTGACTGTGAGTTGACGACACTCTGAGTTGTCTCGCTGTGAGTTGTCGCGCTGCGAGCTGTCTCGCTGTGACCTGTCGTGTCGTAGAGCCCACTGCTGAGTGTCCGTACGAGACTATTGTACAGTCATTGACATTGTACATGACTACATAAATAATTTTGTACTCTGTAGCAGTCAAGTATTATTATTACTATGCATGAGCACAGATCTGCTCATGCATGCATGAATAAGGGAAATTATTTCCCCCCGTCAAATTTCAAGTGCATTTTTCTGCACTGCGCAGTCAACATGGTCAACGATGAAGTGACCCTTTTCTCGCTAGCGCGGGCTTCTGCACATAACATCGTTATTGCCAATATTGGATCGGCACGTACCGCTCTGTCGTCCATTTCGCACGGCACAGTCCACCATGGTCCACTGTTAGTTGTTGGTTTTCGTCTCCGTCCCTTTTCTCATTTTCTTGTAAACGTCTTCTACTGTAGTATTCTTGAACAGTCCCTACCTACCTTTGTTAGTCGTGCATTATCCTTTCCAGTCATTCTTACTCTGTCTATCAACTACTGACCCCGTCTGTAGTGGCTACAACGCTCTCTCAGTGAGTAACAAGTTCAGCATAACGCTCTCCTTCTCTCAACGACCTACATATTCCAGTCAGTCCATTCAGCCAACGTTTGAAGAAGATTATAAAAGGAACGGACAATTCACTCAGTAAGTAAATACATCATGTGTTTTAGGTCTATTTAAAATCCCCTGCAATGTAGCATTAGTATCACTGATATAGCACACTATGACTATGCCTACTCCAGAGCTAGGTCATCAGGCTGAGTGACACGGTTGAGAACTAGCGTGTGTGCACTTGCTTGGTAGAAACCAGCCAGGTACTGCACTGACCTGGTTGACATAAAGGGTTCATTGTGCTCCCGTTAGCGACTGGATCATTCCATTCACTCTCCTGTTCTTGCACTGTTACAAGTTCAGGGGTCGCACTTGTGTACTTAGACATCACAGCCATTTTTGATTCATCACGCACGCAGCACGTGCGCGTTAGGGTCGTGCATAGGTAGGGCTGAGTCGGGTAGCATTTTCTTCGGGTATCGGGTCCGGGTAGTACATCCAGGTTACAGGATGCAGCTTTGTTGACTTTTACCCTTTTACCCCCTGAGCTTTTAGCTCCACGGGTAGCACGGGTACCCGATCGGGTAATGTTTCCATGGTAAGACCACAATGCACACCGGCCCCTTCCCTTGCGCATTGGGTAGACATGCGTGAATTATTTGTACATGTGCACTGTACATGATGTCATCTGCGACCTAGGGCGTTTCGGGTACTATTCGGTACCCGACTACCCGAGGCCCTCACGGGTAGCACGGGTACCCGACTACCCGTGCACACCACTAGTCGTGCATGCAGCCAATCAAAGTTACGGAAATTTAATATTAATTCAAAATATTGCAATATTTGGGCGATTTGTAAAGGGTTCCTTGGCAGCCGTTTATCTAGCTACGGCGTCGAAAATCGCAGGGCTGCTTTGACGGCCAAGTACGCGGACATCTATCGAAAGAAATTTTGAAATCGGTCAAGTAGAAGGGAAATCTGTGTGTAGGGCTTTTTCTGAGCGTTGTCGCCCTGCTTTCCAGTACGCGTTGTCGCCCTGCTTTCCAGTACTAGTATTCTGACAGTAAATCTATGTCGTTGAGGAAAAATTGATTCGGTAGATTTACGGAGGAGATTCTAATAAAGAAAATGAGCCCTCGATCATAGAAATCGGAGAAGAGATGGCTGCCAAGGAACATTTTGAAGACTGCACTGACGGCCCGGCGCTAGCCGCTCGCGCGATCGCACAGTGTCAGAAAGTCCTTGGACTGCCTTCGAGTTTATTTGGTGCGCGGACGAGGTCAGAATGATCTGCCTGCTGCAACGCTATGCCCTGTGTCTTTGTTTTGGAACAATGTTCATGTACATTCATTGCTTTCTTTCTCCAACTCGGCAATGCCGCGTTGCTGGACCATGAAGACTCCAAGACCAACTCAAGCCGACACCGTGCGATTGTGATGTTTGTGTCACATGTATCATACAAGTGCAGTCCGTGCAGTACGAAAAGTACCGATACGAGTGACATAAAACAAGGAAACCATACCGTCAGTAAGTCCCGATAGGATCGCTTTCCGTAGCAGGTGTACTCGTTGCTGGAATACTCCTTGCGGATCGAAGCAACTTTGCAAACAGAACGTCTTCTTCCTGAGAAATATTCCACTCGCATGATTCCCACGGTCATTGTTCTGAGTATTGACACGCGAATTCAAAGCGGGAATACTTGCACGCAAGCATTAGACTTCCACTTACCAGTAAGTTTGCTGTTGTCACTTACAACTAAATGGAAGTCTATTTTGAAAGGAGAACGGGGAAAGAGAACATCGCCGTGTCAAAACAAGAACGGTGTCAGTGAAGAAGAAACTCTGTTCACAGAAATCTGCAGCTCTCGATCGTAGCTTTGTAGTGCTTGTACAGTTTGTGTATGCAAACAATGCATTGAGAACCACACACGTGATCCAAAAGAGCACGCGTCACGCACACAGTCAAAAGCAAGATGGCCGCGATGTCGAGAGCCGATCATGATCCCAAGTGCGACCCCTAAAGTTATCGTTCTGGCTATCCAGCTGTGGATCGTTTGGTAGCGGTTCATAACCTGTAGGTCAAAGTCCAAAGTTCAAACAGTGAGTTACTTCTTTGCTGCACCATCCGGTCAAGCAGCTGTGGACACGGCCCTACGGACTTCCACGCCACGGTTCTTCTTTACTCTTCACTGCTACTTGAAGACAACGTTCAAGGAAGACTTTCTTCAGCTCTTCCCTTTAGACTCGCCACTTGTAGTCGTGTTCGTCTATGAGAAGTTCAACGGTGACTTTATCCGTATGGCAAGTTAGAATAGACCATGTTCGGAACTCTCAATAGACAAGAGAAGTTCATCATGTTTCCTACACTTGGTGAGAAAGTAGAGAAAGGCAGATCGTTTTCAATGTCATCAACGTTACTCGAACAAGGAATGTAAGTAACAAATGGTGGCACTCCATCTCTTTCTTTTTGTTTACTTCCCATATTTTCGTTAGTAGTGTCGTGTCGTTGGTCTCCATCTTTGTCTTTGTCCCGTGTCACACCGCGACGGTCATTCAGGGACCTACTGATTGACCCGAGTCTTGTAGACGAAGTACTTTTCAGTTCTTTGTAACGAAGGTAGACCTGACAAGCAGGATGATGAATAGGTATTTCTAGTTGCGATCGACGATGGAGATGGTTCAAATATCAACCGTTTGCTGTTGTTACTGTTCGTGCTTGTCAAGTTGAAGTTGAAACTATTCCATTCGTTTTGTGTGGAGGACGTACCTTTCTTCGAGCTGGCGTTTTCTTCTTGCATGGTTGTCAACGATACAGAGTTGGTGTTGTTTGAGGTGGAGAGCAGTATTCTTTCGTCGATAGTTGTCGTAGGCAGTTGTAGTAATGAGGTGTAACATTTGTCTGTGGTTTCTGTGGTTTTGCTGAGACTGGTAAATTGCATTGTGTTGCAGTGTGTTGTGAAGATGTCCCCGTGATGTTGTTCATTGATCGTCTTCACCCTTTTCAGCTACTGACACAGTCACTGACTGACGTGGCTGCATGTGCGTGGATGTGGGGTCAAAGGTTGTTTCACTCTAAAATATGGCATTGGGTATGACGTCATAATGATTGTGTACGTGTGTGCGTACGCACCAGCGTAGATACAATTAGTATTGACACGTGAGATCAATCTTGTTTGGATCATTGTGTATGTCATAGTATGTGAGTACTTGTTGTCTGTCTGTGTGTCTGTCCATCTGTCTATCTGTGTGTCTCTGTCTATCTGTGTGTCTCTGTCTATCTGTGTGTCTGTCCGTCCATGTGTCCATCTGTCTGTGTGTCTGTCGATACATCCTTGTGTGACGGTCTGTTTGTCCATTGCTCCGTGTACTTGACTTGTATTATAATTATGTGTGTGTGTGTGTCTGTGTGTGTCTGTGTGTGTCTGTGTGTGTATGTGTGTGTGTGTATGTGTGTGTGTGTGTGTGTGTGTGTCTGTGTGTGTGTGTGTGTCTGTGTGTGTGTGTGTATCTGTCTGTGTTACGTACACATTGTCCCTGTACAGACATGTCCAGTCAAGAAGTCAAAGGGTTTGCTCGGGAGGTGCTGCGAGAAGATGCTACTACGGAAAGTCTTCAGGCTGCTGTGCCTCCTGAGCAGCCGCAATTGTCCTCCGCATCACGTAAAGTGACATGGATATCATCATCACACCCATGGACATACTGCTACTCAATGGGAGTAAGTAGAGTGTTGCTGTACAGTGTGTGTGTGGGGGGGGGGGGGGGGAGTTTTCTGTGACACCTGGTCTTCTCGTCTGTACCATTGTCAAGTGATTGTTGACCAGTGGGAATCGTTGATGTGACATAACTTTACAAGATATGCAATTGCTGTAAGCTTCTCTCAGGCTGGAATAAAGTTATGACAATTTGTCTGGTTTGGATCGCTGGCCTGATCGCTTACCTTTGAGGTCAATCAACAGGTTTCCTAACTCCTGATGGCATTGTACTGAAGAGTATCGTTGCTGTCATTGTTGTAATTGGGTCCGAAGAAGAGAGGTTTCTTACTCACTAACATAACTGACAACGGGAACAGGTAGGTTGGTGGAACGACTTTTATTAGAGACGGGATGACTAAGACCAGGACGAACGAAACGACTACATGGTGATTATTGAAGAGAGCGAGTTGAAGAGAGCGTATTGAAGAGAGAGAGAGAGAGTTGAAGAGAGAAGCAACGCAATATAAAGGGCCTGGGTAGCTATGGCAAACATGGGCGCGCAAGTAGCTACCCAGGCCAAATGAATAATGCATGAACTAATGAATATGAACTAATTACTTGTGGGCCTAACATACCGCCCTTACTTTAAGAAGAATCCCGCGTCCTCGCGGAGAAAAAAAAAGAAAGAAAAAAGAGAGAAAAAGATTAAAATTGACAGAGGGAGAAAAAAACACACACACACACACACACACATCCACACACACACACACACACACACACACACACACACACACACACACACACACACACACACACACTGCACGCGTTCACGGATCTCACAAAAGTGTTTACTAGTATCATGCATTACAGTTATTGTTCCTGTACTTCTCTAAGTCTAAAGATAAGAAACTAAATGTGACGAGGAACCTACTGATACTGATTGCATGGCTAAAAATAGCGTAGTTGCACTTCTGTATAATTGTCAAATCGGTTTTTCCTGTTTTGTATATCACACAGACAATGCTCATTCTTGTGATCTGCTGCGAGGGTTGGCGTCTTCGAGATGAAATCCTCTCCACTATTGTACACTACATATTTAGTGTACATAGTGTAGAGGTGAATGAGGAAGACGAAATTCGCGTAAGTTGTTGTGTTCTTGATTGTTACAAGACTCAGTACTGTTCGGTGTCATGGTTGTTTTGTGTGTCTGTCTGTTGGTCTGCCTGTCTGTCTGTCTATCAGTCTGTTTGTTTGTCTGACATTTTACTCCTGTGTTACTGTATACCTGCACTGTACCATGTATCTGTATGTCCACGTGCACCAAGTTTTGACGTCTTTGGGATGTACCACTGACTGTATGTCTGTCACGTGTGTATGTTTGTGTGTGTGTGTGTGTGTGTGTGTGTGTGTGTGTGTGTGGTGCGTGTGTGTGTGTGTGTGCGTGCATGTGTGTCTGTGTGTGCGTGTGTGTGTACACGCATGCGCACATGTGTGTGTGTCTGTGTGCGTGTGCGTGTACGTTTGTGTATTTGTGGGTGTGCACGCGTGTGTTTCTGTGTGTGTGTGTGTGTGTGTGTGTGTGTGTGTGTGTGTATGAGTGTGTGTGTGTGTATGTGTGTGTGTGTGTGTACAGCACAACTGGACACTACTGCACCACTGTGCATGGCGTGGAAAGGATCGACTAGCGAATATACTCATCGGACGAGGAGCTAATATCAATGTGCAGGACAGCTTGGTAAGAACTAGTGATAGTTTAGAGTCTGATTGTCTCAACTGAATTCTCAGTTTGTATGTTCCTACTACCTCCGACAAGCGAAACTTGGCGCGTTTAAAAAAAAATTTGTGTACCACAACTTCACAAGGCTGTGAGGTTTGTTCTACGACCTACTTGTAGCTCCATGCAACCTGGAGGAGGAAGCCAAGCGAAGAGCTGGCGAGTGGCACATGACTCAGACTTAGTCAGAGGCAGGCCAGTCTCTCTTGTACCAGCACAACAGTGCGCGCGTCATTCTGCGAAGGAGAATCGTAGTGCTTTCGCGTTTCAATGCAAAAACCAAGGAGTTCTCTCTCTCTTTCTCTCTTCACTTGATCACTCAGCCAGCACAGAGTCCATATGCCCATGCCAAACAATCCTGGCGTCTTTCAATAGCCTCCAGAGCGATGAGTCTCTGTTGGCTAAAGGAAATCGCCAGGAATTGCTGCAGGCAATTATTTTGGACTGTTGGCGAGAATACCCGGCAAAAAGAGTTGGAGTCCAGGCGCGGGTGGAGGTGTTGCACAGTTCTCACCACGTCAACCTGGATAGTGGCGGCGGAAATGACTACCCTCAAGCGTAGCGCAGTGGATTGCTCCCTCTTCGAAGCACGAGGGTAAAAGCTTGCCGCTGTCTGCAGCAAAGTGTGTGTGCGGATCTTTCGAACCTATGAATACACCCCCCTGCATGTTCAGAGTGAACTATTTTCTAGTATATTAAACATCCTCAACCCGCCACCACCATGCGCTCTTGGCCGAACTAATGCACGAAGCATAAACACACCAGCACAGCAAGGACACTTCCGTTGACAGATATTGTTTACGCCTCTAGACCGCTGCTTCTTTTCTTCGAGCTCATCGTTAGAGGAGGATAGTAGCAGGATACTAATGATGATATAATATTATAAGATGATAGACCGTTTATGGTCCGATATTGATGATTGAAGATCTAAGAAAGCAATGACAGTGATTGCGAAATGGATAATATTATCATGATTATATGCCAGTCTGGTAATGCGTTGTACTAGTGGACAGTATTGAAATCATCACTGCATTCGATGCAAATATTGGTATGCCTTTGGTTTCAGCATTGGAAAAAAAAGAGTAAGAGAACCTGGTTGATTTGGTTGCATCTGCGACTGGCTACCGGGTGTTGTGATCAGCAATGTTACCATGGGAGAAAATAGGAGCGCAAGGATCTGTTGGGTCTTGTTGTGCCGGTGCGAGAACCCTAAGTGCATGGCAAAATAGAACTGTTTCATCCACAATGCAGAATGTCTTGCGGTACATGGCATTGATGACTGAACATCTCGCCAGCTCGCCCAAATGGGGATCATGCCCAAACGGAGGAACAAGACATCTTTCCTGCTCAGCTAGTTATATACCGTGAAACGGATGATTAACTTGTGCCACGCATGCCAGCCTCTGTTCCATTCGGCCCAGGCTTAGACACGTCAATGCCAATAGCAGCTGAGCCTCCATTACATACTCATTGGCGGTTTACGGCCGCCTCCAACTGTATCCGCCGTCCCTCAGCTTCCGTCTTCGCAGATCTGTCGTGGCGCAGTACATTTTCTCGGCTAGGCTCAAAGAAGTCCCACAGAGCGGTCCAAACACCTGAAGGCAAACCAGTCAGAAACTGGAGCGGCTCAGAGTCTTTCTTTATGTTATTGTACGTAAGCTGTTTTTCGGCTTTCTTCACCCCATCGTCCAACTGCTCCACGAGACTCTGTACACGAGCTCTACTTGCTGCCAGCTCCTGATGCAGATGCTGCACTTCCACTACAGGACCAAACTGCACTAAGCCAGGTTCCTTTCCAACTCAAAATGCCGTTGCCTCTCAGCAAAATACTGGTTTGCGAGCATGGGGAGCTCGTGATGCAGACGCTGCACTTCCATGACCGAACTGCACTAGGCTCAGCAAATACTGTTTTGCGAACATGGGGAGCAGAGCGTCCAGACTCCACTCTCTTGTGAAAAGCAAACCTGGTACCGTAGGACAGCTGTTTGCTTTCCTGGACTCATCCTGCCCTTGTAGAGCTGGGCAAAACGATTTCGACTTCGGGATCGAAATGATCGCTGCAACTCAAATATTCAGAGTGGCCCTAAAACTACATCCTTCCTCACGGGGAATAGCCTGGATCCGCTTGCTCCAGGCCGCTGTGGCTCCACACGAGGAAAGGAGTGAAATGACTTGTTTGCTTCGTCCTCCTGTTCTGACAGTGAGGAACGCAGCAGCAATGATCCTGAGAAGGCATCCTGAAGTCGTAAAAAGGAAGACGTCTAAACAAAAACAAAGCAGCTCAAATCAAAAGTCCTTGTGGCATTTTTTGTAGACAGGCTTGCACTGCGTGTAGATTTCGCGTGCTCTGCACTTCGCATGCGAGAAGTCACGCACAGCCGAGGTGAGGTTGGTCGCGTGTGTGCAGCAGGATCCCACGCGACTGCGGAGTTGCCCCTTTGCTCGAACCCAGACAATAATAAAGGGATCGGTCTATTTCGAGCAATTTGAAGTAAAAAAACGAGCCAGGTTTCGCTTGTCGGAGGTAGTACTTGTCTGTCTGTATGTCTGTGAGACAATCATCCTGTACATTGGTTAACCATGTGTGTCTTTGTACATATCTATCCACGTGTGTCTGTACAGCTGTACGTATGTGTGTTGTGTGTGTGTGTGTGTGTGTGCGTGCGCGCGTGTGTGTCCCATATGGTGCAGTGGTATGTGCAGTCGATTTCCAATCGAGAGGTTGCGGGTTCAATTCCCGACGATTATGGTCGCACACGTCTTTCTTCTCTTTCTCAGACTCTTCCTGGCTTTTCTTTCATTCTCCTGGGTGGTTACCAACAGCCAGTGTATGCCGGAGTATGTGGTGTGGTGTGTGTGTAGGAAAAAAATGGAAAAACGAAAAATAGGGATTCACTGACCAGAAAAAGTCACTTCAAACAGCTGTGTGGTGGATACCAGGCTAAAAATAGTGGCGGTCAATTCATCAGCCTTGCAAGCTGTTGAATGGTGTAATCCCAGCACAAGTTGCTATGTCTATCATAGCTGTTCGCTATCATCGCTTCCACGATGGGCATGTCTGAGGTCTGAGGTGTGTGCGTATGTGCGTGCGTGTGTGTGTGTGTGTGTGCACATGTGTGTGTGCACATGTGTGTGTGTGTGTGCGCTTGTGTGTGTGTGTGTGTGTGTGTGTGTGTGTGTGTGTGTGTGTGTGTGTGTGTGTGTGTGTGTTGATGGGGTTGTTCTAGTTGTCCAGGTCTGTGTCGGTGTGTGGTTGTAGTAGTTAATGTAATGGTTGTATAGCAATACTCATCACATTCTCTCTTTCTCTACAGTACCGATGGACTCCACTTCACTATGCAGTCAACCATAACCGGATCAACGTTATCAAGGTGATACTGTCACATGACAGTGACGGTGTCACCTTGGATACCACACTGCGTGACAGGGTAAGTATTTGATTGTGTGTTGTTGTGAAGTGAACAGTTTCTACGCGTCCTTCTCACCTGTCCTGCCTCTCTCTCTCTCTCTCTCTCTCTCTCTCTCTCTCTCTCTCTCTCTCTCTCTCTCTCTCTCTCTCTCTCTCTCTCTCTCTCTCTCTCTCTCTCTCTCTCTCTCTCTCTCTCTCTCTCTCTCTCTCTCTCTCTGCCTATCTCTCTCTCATCCAACTACTAAAACTGATAGGCCATTCACACTACAAGATCATGCACCCGCTTTTTCTCGGTTTGAGTATACTGTTGTGCGACTGTGCAGCAGGGACATTCACACCAGCATTTGAAACCGGGTACGGGTGTGCGTTTTCACCGTGACTGACCAAGTTGTCTTGGGAGATAAAATGGCGCATGCCTGAGCATGGGCTATATATAGCGCTAGTCGGCTCATGAAAATTAATTTTGGATTAATTTTCATAAGATGAATTCACCAACAAGTCTTGTAAACGATGGGCCTTGTGCAGCTCTCGTCCCTTCTTCTTGAGGGAGTCGACATCGTTGTGTGCTTCTTTCATGGAGAAGAGTTTCGCGAGGCTGACTGCTTCCATGCTATTAATTATTCAGCAGACGTGTAGCTTTTTACTCCTTCGCACTTCTGGTCATTGATTTTATGAGTTGATTTCAGCAAGTCGGAATAAATTTTTATGAGCATACGCTCAGACTCGGGACTGAAAGTTCGGTTGGACATGGTCGTCGGTCGAAAGGAAAACAGGAAAAAACACAACCACTTGGTGACTGACACTGGTGCCAATACTTTAAATCGCAACCGAGAAAACGTACAGCCAGGGATGCCGAGGCCGTGGGACAGTTTGCGGGCTCACGTTTTCAAGGCTCCCGCCAAACCATGGTTAGGAATTCCAGGATCTGGCCGACTGGGTTCGAGGACTTTCTCCACGCGCTACACAGAAAAGTTTGGTCGCGCGATGACGGCTCATGCTAGGCGAGTGCGCTGGGATATCGTAAGTTCTGGAGGATTTTTGAAGTCACCAGTGGCTTCCTGAGGTTTTCAGCTGTCCAATGTGGGGTTTTTGATCGCCGTGCGGCGAAATGAGGCCATTGCAATCAGTCAAAGAAGAAATTGAAGGCGATTTTCAAGTCTAAAATGGCATCTTAGGGGATTCTTAAACCGATTTTCAGCTTCAGCACCCAAAAACCTTTCTGTATCACCCATGCCGGTGTTTTTCTCAAGGAAGGTAGAGCAGCGCAACAAAATTTGAGTGCGCCCAGTAGGACTAAAAGCACTTCCGACATGGCGATTTTTTCAAGTGCGAGGAAGAAGAGTAGATCTACACTAGAAACTAGGTGTTACCCCCAGCGCAGTCAGCTGATCGCGAGTATCAAGCAGCACGAAGACCAGGATTGCGCTGTGCCTAGTGAGCACGACGTAGTACACGATTCTGCACTATCTCCTGTTTGCGAGGAACAAGGAGAACAGGCGGCGGCTTGGATTTATGACTCGTGCGCTGGCGGAGAACAGTGAGATGCCGTCATTACCGATCGCACTGGTTGGTGTCGGAGCTGATGCAGTATCTCTCACCATGATCAGCCTGATCCCAGCTCCCATCGACAGCGTCTTCTGGATTTGGTTCGCAACTTGCAAGCTCTGCAGAGGACGGCATCGGCAGCATCAACATTGGCGTGTTTGTGACTTGCCGTCCTTGTCGGCAATGGCCAAAGCCGTGCTGGTGACTTGACGTCCTTGTCGGCCAAAGCCGTATGAAGAAGAGGGGTAGGTTCGCCAAATCGAACCGTGCATATGCCATCCGCTCAAGGCAAGGATAAGAGGCCGGCTGTAAACCAAATTTCATCTGATTCGTGTGAAAATGTATGTAGCAAGGTGGTGGCTATGCAGTAGTTTGACCATGTTTTGAGCCGATTTCCCATTTGATCGCCAGAGAAAAATACACCCATTTCGCCGTAGAAAAATGGCTATAACTTTCGAATGCCTGGACCGATTTTGATAAAATTGGTACCATTGGATATCTTATTAGCTGGGTGACATTGTCCAAAAACAAGCTAGCTTGAATTATGAATTTGAAATTTTGACTGGAATCCCTACCATGGTTTCCATGGCCGCCTACCGAGAAACCATGAAAACGTGACTTCTGGACCGTAGTGTGAATGGCCTATAAGTACCACAACTCTCCACTCCTCTCACCTCTTGTCAGAAACGTGTACCAGTTGTACAATACCGTACCCGATGACATCATGCGTACAATATCGCCACGTGGTCATATTCACTCTGTGGTCCGAATTTCGAAATCAGTGTGTGAAGGAGTAGACTGTTTGATGGTGGTTGTTGGAACAAGTGAGGAGTGAAGGGCTGTTGTTAATGTAACGAGTACACAGACGACATGGAGTTGTTCCTGATGTGGAGCAGACGTTGTGGACGTCTTCCTCTCGTCGTGGATATTTCGTTCCGTTAGAAATCTGTAAAAAAATATTCTAATTTGTCGAGGCATGAACTGGAGTTTTTCCTGTGAATGCATGGAGTAGCAATGTTGCTGAGGAAGGAGAGACTTGTTCTGTACATGTAAGTCGTCTTGTGGATAGACTGATTTCGTTTTGTTGTAGATTATGTCCTTGCCCTTCGTCAGTGTGTTTTCGTTTTTGTAAAATTCGAATTTTCACGAATATATTTTCTGTTGTCCCTGTGATGTGTTGTTGAGTTACTCAGGAAGGGAGAACAGCGTTGGACCTCGCCAGGCAACAGCAGCATGAGGGATTTGTGCAGTTGCTGGTGGAGCACGAGAGTGCGAAGGTATGTTGAATAGACTTGACTGTGAGTGACTGAATTTAGATGTACTGTGTGTATACAGTATTCATTACAGCGTGTCGTTCATTTGATTGGTTGAACTATGCAGTGATTAGGTGTCACGTGAGTCACGTGAGGTGCACCTACCACCACCATGTCCTACATTTGTACAGCTATCCATGAGATCAAGAGTACATAACCCCCCAGAGTGCGCAAGTTCACTTATCAGATCTGGGACGGCGAAATCCGTGTTGCACGTCATAATAATGACATCATAAGTAGGGGAAGTGTGGACGTGGTGCATCGCCGCGATGGAATGAGGCAAGTCTGACCCAAAAATGACGTACATCTCGGATTACACCGTCCCACAACCCCATTCCAGTTGCACACTCTGGGGGGGGGGTATGTACTCTTGATGAGATGTTTGGCACTATCACACCCCTCATGTTGCCGCTCACATTGTGAATATTTACACATGTTTTCCACCTGATTCTGCACTGCACATGCTGTACTGTTTAGTAATACTGTGCAAGGCAGAAACTATGAGTCTGTGGGCGCGTGAGTGGCTTGGATGGGTTTATTGAAATGTTAACCCTTTACCAGCCGCAGGATTTATATGTAAAAAACGGGGTCCACTAGATTGATAATAGAGACTAAACGGTAAATATTTTGTAATGACACCTTTACAGTTCTGGAAAGCTGGTAGTATTACCTTTCATATGAGACTAAAACTAAGCTGATAACATGTAGAAACGTTGCCATTCATGGTGACCAATAACTCGAGCAATGCGGCCGAATTAGCAAATTCGAGGACCATGACAATATGTACACTGTTCAGCTTCAGCTCATGCACCAGTTCATCTGTCAAGATTCAGACACCAGCAGAACCAGGTTGCTCTAGCGCTCATTTTTGGTGCATGTCACGCATGGGCTGTGCACTGGGGAATTCGCAAACACATACTTCAGCATGAAGTGCGTCACAGCCACACGCTTGAAATTTCAACTCCACCCGTTTGCTTGACCTCGAGCTTCGGCGCTTGAGTATTTTACGTTGCTCTATATCGAATGATACATCGTTAGAAAGCTGCGTTTAATAGCTTTCCAATAAGCCTTCATATGTTGAATTTGAAGTAGGCAGACCGAAGTTATAGCTGTTTGTACACTGCTCTATGCTCGTTTGTAGCATGAAATGCGCCACAGTCACACGCTTGAAATTTCAACTTCAACCTGTTTCCTGGACTTGGAGCTTCGGCGCTTGAGTATATTTTACTTCGCGCTATATCGAATGAAACATTGTTGGAAAGCTGCGTTCAATAGCTTTCCAATGAGCCGTCATTTGTTGAATTTGAAGTAGCCGATTTTCTCGAAAAAAAATATGTGCAGCACACGGTTTTATCGATGGTAGGTGATTCCGTAGGTTTTCAGCAGTAGTTTGCGATTATTCCGACCGCGGTGCGGCAAAAGACCATGGTTTACAGAGCGAAAAAGGAATGCGTCGAATTCGACGCACTCGCACTATGTACGGCTGGTAAAGCCTTACGTGAGTCACGTGAGGTGCACCTACCACCACCATGTCCTACATTTGTATAGCTATTCATGAGATCAAGATTACATAACAACCCCCCCCCCCCCCCACCAGAGTGCGCAAGTTCACTTATCAGATCTGGGACTGCGAAATCCGTTTTGCACGTCATAATAATGACATCATAAGTAGAGGAAGTGTGGACGTGGTGCACCGCCGCGATGGAATGAGGCAAGTCTGACCCAAAAATGACGTACATCTCGGATTACACCGTCCCACAACCCTATTACAGTTGCACACTCTGGGAGGGGGGGGGGGGAGGGTATGTACTCTTGATGAGATGTTTGGCACCATCACAACCCTCATGTTGCCGTTCACATTGTGAATATTTACACATGTTTTCCACCTGATTCTGCACTGCACATGCTGTACTGTTTAGTAATACTGTGCAAGGCAGAAACTATGAGTCTGTGGGCGCGTGAGTGGCTTGGATGGGTTTATTGAAATGCGCTATGGGCTTGATAACAAGCTATTAATTAACCCTTTCAGTGCCAAGGGGGTCAGAAAAAGTGTTGAGCTGGACTCAAATTTTTCATAGCTCAGCTGTATATCCACGGATCTTTACAAACGATGGCTCTCTGGAAAGATATAAAGGTCAGGCAGACCATTGTGAAGAGAAAATGCGGCGAGAATAGTCTTCCTAGGAAGGGCGCCTGAGCGATGTCCATTTTCTGCATTCTGGCGACGTCTATCCTCACGGACACAAACCGATGTGATAAGTGGATAGCCAAGGTCTTCCTGGAGACGTTGAGTGCTCGTTTGTAACTCTCCTGTGTGTAGAAGTGGAGATACGAAAATATTTGTACACACATACTCATTCTGGGCGACTAAAGTCGCCCATGGCACTGAGAGGGTTAACAGGGAGAGAAATTTGAAGAGAGTAGTTCGGTTACCACACCCATTCCCACAGCACTGCAAACCGAACCGATTCCTTTTACGTACAACGTTTCGTCACAATTGCCATCGTCAGATATGAAGAATTGTTGGTTTCAAGACGGCGAAACAGAGACTCGCAATGAAGGTCCAGTACCCATCGCATGTTTTGCACATGCATTGCATGGACGAATAACTCCCCCATGGAACAGAGCAGATGTGAGAGTTGCACACTCTTGTTTATGTACACTTGATGAGATGTCTATCACTATTGTTGAGTCACAAAAGGACTCACCATCCCAGACACAAAGGAACAACTGGGGACAGGTACTAGTAGTGGGAAGACATTTATCATAGACGGAGAGACGGAGAGAAAGAGGAACTAAACGACTACATTGTGAAAGAGAGAGAGATTCGAAGAGAGTTGAGAGAGAGATTTGAAGAGACGCGACGCAATATATAGGGCCTGGGTAGCTATGGCAAACATCAGTGCGCAAGTAGCTACCCAGGCCAACGGAACGAAAGGTGAGAATGACGTAGTACGGGCGGAGGTACCTAACACTATTACACTCTCATGTAGATGTTTTTGTTGTCACTAGTGACACATGTTGACCGTGAACATGTTTTTCACCCGATACTGCACTACAAACACTGGTGTTTATAGGCCATTCACACGACGTCCAAACTCACTTTTATCGTACCGTTTCCAAGGATATTTACTCGGATAAACTTGCATTGCTTGAACAAAGGAAATTTTTTAATTCGACTTGAAGCGCAGCAGTCAGCTGGGGAATGTGAGGGCCATCGCTCTGGACAAGCCTACATGGAGAAATCTGGCCGACAATCCATGGTCTGGCGTCACAGGTCATCAGTGCGCCGTGTTAATAAATTATCTTGATAATGGAATTTGATCATAGGAGATAGGACAGAAGCGGAACGTATAATTATACCCACATAATTATATTATTACGCGTGCTGTGGTTTTATTATTATTATTATTATTCAACGCAATAAATAGAGTAAGCTGCACACTCAGTACAAACACCATTAGCAAAAATTGTTTTCATGTAAATAAAGAAGCTTGTTCCTAAACGTTTTCGTTTACGGTCCACGCAGTTCGAGTGATGAGGCTTTGTACTTGTGCACTGTACACCGTACTGTACTGTGCAGT
The DNA here is from genome assembly GCF_964019385.1 of Sycon ciliatum. Classification (NCBI taxonomy): domain Eukaryota; kingdom Metazoa; phylum Porifera; class Calcarea; order Leucosolenida; family Sycettidae; genus Sycon; species Sycon ciliatum. The sequence continues at coordinate 33,203,629 of NC_088650.1, read as the reverse complement.
CGTCTTGAAATTTTCTCGATTCTCCCATTACACCCATTCATTTGTGTTTATAGTGATAGTCCGAAATTGGTGCACTTCAAATCATTATCCCTAGGTAATGGTTGGGCGGAATTGAATACTATTTGCGCATTTCCTAAATGCTGTACTCTGGAGAATTGATTAAGACTAAAATCGGAGCATTTGGAGCGAGTTTGAAAATTGACTGAAGTCACTATTGCCATAAGCAAATTTACACATACGCTCAGCGTCACGCATGCTGGTTCAGTACCCCCGAGTGCTGAAACGATAATATCGATTACTCGTTACTTACTTGATAAGAAATAGATCGAGCGGTTATTTCGATTTTATCGGCTAAACGAATAGAATGGTATTTACGCTCGGTACGGGATTCCCCCCTTTTTTGGGGGGGGGGGGGGTTGAAAAAAGCGTGCTAGACTGACAAGATCATGCAAGAAAACCCTAATTGCACTCACCTGAGCTTCAGAGCTTCAGCTGTTCAAGTCGTGTCGGTTGTGCTAACATCCGACTAAACGTGTTCTCTCAGTAAAAGGAAGTACCTTGTTGGAGTGTGCAACCATCGAGCCACAATCTGGTCAACCAATAAAACAGACAATAAAACAGAAAATGGGAGTGAAGAAGAGTGTCAAATGAAACCTTCTTTCCTTCTAAAATGTTCTCACCCGCCTCCCCCCCCCCCCCCCCCCTCGTCTCTGCCTGTCTTTTTATTGCAGAATACCATATCTGTCGACTTGCTGGTGTGTCTGCATACTCTTACCCTCCCTGCTCTCTCTCTCTCTCTCTCTCTCTCTCTCTCTCTCTCTCTCTCTCTCTCTCTCTCTCTCTCTTGTTGTTTGTCCTTGGTACAGTGTTGAAACATGGTGAGGCGTCATCTTGAAGCTGCCCTGCTCACCTGCCCAGCGGTGGCCTCTATTCGTTCCTGGCTTAGCTGTCAACTGTCTACATTCTACTGGTAGTGAGTCGCTCGACAGCTGAACACCTCAAGCATCTGAAGACCCCCGCACTTGGCAGAGTATGGTCTGGTGGTCAATGTCAGCAAGTGTGTCTTGATGCAACCCTCCGTGACATTCCTGGGTCACAATGTCAAAGCCACTGCCGGCGGCGGCATTGAGACACTGGCAGAGGAAGTCAAGGCTATGGTGGACTACCCTCTCCAGACACTCACTCTGCTCTCTACCTCGCTTTCTAGGTTTGGTTAATCTCTACCGACGCTTCATCCCGGATTGTGCATGCGTTCTTCAGCCGCTCGCGGATTTGTTAGCAGGCCCTCAATCTCCCACAAACCTTTGTCGCGAACGTCGCGATGAAATACATGAAAATGAATTCTGAATAACTAATTTGTATTTTGCATTACATGACGATGATTAACATTAGTGTTTTCGTATATACCATGACAATGATTGTACTCTCTTACTCTCTTACATTGTGGCTGATTCCACGCTTGGGTTAGCAGAATTCTGGTTCCCTATCTTCATTTCTAATGATTGACTCCATTTCACTTCAAAGTAGCTTCGAAGGTAGTCTTCGTTTCTCTAGTCTTTGCATTTCGTTCTGAAACAAATTCTTCGTTATGTTTTCATACCGTGAGTAGTCTCGCGCTCTTGATTTGTTTTGCTCACGCATGACTTTCCTTTCTGTTCTTTTTGTTATGCATGACCATGATGACGTATTGGTATGATGTATATGTGTACGTGACCACTTGACCACGTGACTATGTGTTCACTAACTACAGAGTCTGCAGACTGTAGCCTAGTGTAGGCTAGTGCACTTTAGCCATTTGCTCTCCTTGCTGTTACTTCTTCTCCGTTTCTATTTTGTCGCTGCGCTAGTTCCTTTTTCCACCATTCCACGCCAATGAAAGTCGTGGTCGCCAATTAAATGCATGATCTTTGTGCGCAGCTGCCTGTGGATGCAGCTGCCCTGTTTCCGTTCCATTTGGATTTAGATTGAGAAAGAAACTTTCCAAATCATAAATGAAGAAACGTTGTTTGTAAATTAATAGCTAGGTTCCAGGGTACGATTTTCCATGCCCAAATCCATATGGACAATACGGATTTTTTCGAAGCGTACTTCATACGATTTTTCGGCACGGACAATACATGTGGACTGGCTTTCAAAATTAAAAATTAAATTAAATACCTCCCGTCCGCCCCGATTTCTCAGAAAAATCTGACGATAATCAATATTATTTTGCATGGCCTTAATGTGGGGCTTTGAATAAAACAAGTCGAGAAAAAATATAAACATCACTGTCTAAGAAAAGAATTCGGGTGGACACACCCATTCCCATAGCGCTGCATATCACATCCGAACCAGTTCCGTTATTTTACAACGTTTCGGCACTTGGCCATCATCAGGTAATAACAATGAATACCGTGGAAGCCACACAAGAGCAGTATATACGCAGAGTGTAGCGCCAAAAAAGATGCGAATTATGTCACCTAGTATGACAGAGAGAGAGAAAAAGGCGCAATTAGCACATCACGGAGGAGAAGCAGCAAAAGGTAGCGCGCATTGTGCTCTGTGAATGGCGTTGCACAGAGTGTAGCGCCAAAAAATAAAATGATGCCAGTTATGTCACCTCTATACAGAGGGGGGGGGGAGAGAGAGAAGGTGCAACTGTGCACATCACGGAGAAGAAGAGCGCGCCGTTGTGCTCTACGAAGTGAGGGTACATGCCAAATAATTATGGTGTTAATTCTAGCACAGGATCTAGGAGGGGAGCACGGAGCCCCATGAGTCAATGCACTATGAGGTTAAAACTTCCATGCCAAACTGTTACCACCAGGGACGCGACGAGGCATCAGGAATAGAATGGTTTTGAGTGACCCGCCTCATATTATAATTATTCAGTGATATTGAAGTAGCAGCAGGGGAAGCTGAGAAAATTCACAACAAATCCCATCCGGTGCTTATGTTCACATGGGGCTTGGCATCACGAATCTCAATCGCCTCGCGCAGTTTTCGACGGGCTCGATCAGGCTCTCTTCCTATTACTTCAACTGCAGAGAATGCACTTTGCCCATAGTTAAGCTTACATCCAGGGTGAGTGGTGCGAAAATGTTGGCCCCATGGCTTGTCGAGTTCCTGGCGTCTTGCCTCACCATTATGTTCTTCCAGGCGAGTTTCCAGAAAGCGGCCAGTCTCACCAACATATTGTTCCGGACATTCTTTGCACTTCAGCTGATATACAACATTCTTCTGCATACATACATCCTGTCCCCCGGATATACACGAGATACATGGCCCCTTTGGGCGACCTCTCTTTTTCGGTTGTAGCGGATTTGCAGCCTTGACACATAGAGGAGGAACGAGGGCGGAGCGACACAATGTGCGCCAAGTATCAACTTCACATATGAGCTCAGCGAGGTGAGTGGCTCCATAAATTATATGGATATCACAATTATGATCCAGGAAGGCAAGCTGGCATACAAGCTGTACCAGAAGGCATGTGCTAGTGGTCTACTCATTGATTATACTTCGGCAGTTCCCCACCATATCAAATTGGCAGTTGCTTCGTCACAATTCCTAAGAGCTCAGAGGCTCTCATCGAATACCAGAATGCGTGCAGAAAGTGAAGCGATGGTTCATGAGCAATTAAGATTGAACAATTACCCAGAGAAAATCATTGAAGAGGCACGCACTGCCTCCATAAGGCCAAAGCGTCGTCGCCATGCCAACCCATGCTGCGCATTTCTAAAGCTTCCATATAAGTCAGATAAAGTACATCAAGCAGTGAATAAAGCAATCAGAAAGTATAAAATTCCGGTTAGAGTCGTATATGAGCACACTGGTAGCCTGAGGCGCACATTGTGTCGCTCCGCCCTCGTTCCTCCTCTATGTGTCAAGGCTGCAAATCCGCTACAACCGAAAAAGAGAGGTCGCCCAAAGGGGCCATGTATCTCGTGTATATCCGGGGGACAGGATGTATGTATGCAGAAGAATGTTGTATATCAGCTGAAGTGCAAAGAATGTCCGGAACAATATGTTGGTGAGACTGGCCGCTTTCTGGAAACTCGCCTGGAAGAACATAATGGTGAGGCAAGACGCCAGGAACTCGACAAGCCATGGGGCCAACATTTTCGCACCACTCACCCTGGATGTAAGCTTAACTATGGGCAAAGTGCATTCTCTGCAGTTGAAGTAATAGGAAGAGAGCCTGATCGAGCCCGTCGAAAACTGCGCGAGGCGATTGAGATTCGTGATGCCAAGCCCCATGTGAACATAAGCACCGGATGGGATTTGTTGTGAATTTTCTCAGCTTCCCCTGCTGCTACTTCAATATCACTGAATAATTATAATATGAGGCGGGTCACTCAAAACCATTCTATTCCTGATGCCTCGTCGCGTCCCTGGTGGTAACAGTTTGGCATGGAAGTTTTAACCTCATAGTGCATTGACTCATGGGGCTCCGTGCTCCCCTCCTAGATCCTGTGCTAGAATTAACACCATAATTATTTGGCATGTACCCTCACTTCGTAGAGCACAACGGCGCGCTCTTCTTCTCCGTGATGTGCACAGTTGCACCTTCTCTCTCTCCCCCCCCTCTGTATAGAGGTGACATAACTGGCATCATTTTATTTTTTGGCGCTACACTCTGTGCAACGCCATTCACAGAGCACAATGCGCGCTACCTTTTGCTGCTTCTCCTCCGTGATGTGCTAGTTGCGCCTTTTTCTCTCTCTCTGTCATACTAGGTGACATAATTCGCATCTTTTTTGGCGCTACACTCTGCGTATATACTGCTCTTGTGTGGCTTCCACGGTATTCATTGTTATTACCTGATGATGGCCAAGTGCCGAAACGTTGTAAAATAACGGAACTGGTTCGGATGTGATATGCAGCGCTATGGGAATGGGTGTGTCCACCCGAATTCTTTTCACAGATGAAGCTGCAGGAAGCCTCAGCCCTTCTTCAAACTGTCTAAGAAAGTGGTGGAATTTAGCCCAATTTACCCTCACGATAGATGCATTCAAGACTTCTATGGCGTGCTACAATGGTTACCAGGTATAACCACGAGGAGGTGCCCACCAATTGTACCCAGAGCCTAGTTTTGCGGTGCCAGTTACCCGCCGCTCAGACCCCCAAATTTGTTACACTTTCTCCTCCGTGGAGAGAGTTGGTGGGACTTTGCATGGGTGCTGAAATCAGCCGGTAATGCAGCATTTAATCAGGAGTGGGAGCTCAACCCCACTCCCACTGTACCATACCCATACCTTTGAAAGTGTCTGCTCGTCAGATCCGCTCATCAAGAACTTACCACCCGGGGGAAACAATCGATTACCATTCTTTGCTGGGCTGGTGAGAATTAACGGATGATCGAAATTCCGGACCTTGTAGCACTTGAAATTGTTTTCGCGGTATGCTTCATCACGGTAATTTCCAAGAGCAATTCTTTCATGGTATATCTCAAAGGGAGTGGTTGCAAGAGGCCCACCGCCGATGACTCCCGGCGCGTACCGGCGATATGTGAACCAACCCTAAAGCACGATTCTTTCAAATATTAGAAATTAACTCGGATACTGAGCCAGTAAATACAATTGAAATAGAAGAAATCACATGGAAACGAGCTATGCAATAACTATCCACGACCATAACAAGATAATAAGTAGTCAGAAAGTGCGATAACAGGGCACAAAACTGACAGGCTACTGAGACATTCCACGACCTGAGGACTTGTTGGTTTGCCCACTGGAGATGTGTTAAAGCCAGGCCTCAGGTCGTTGAATGGGTTAGCTCACTGGTGATATGTTAGAGCTAGACCTCAGGTCTTTGAATGTCTCAGTAGCCTATCAGTTTTGTGCCCTGTTATCGCACTTTCTGACTCAAATCTCTTTAAAAAATTGACGGAAGAATATCTGGTTTTTGCTTTCAACTCGAATTTTTGGTTGTATGTATGTATGTACAACAGTATGTATGTATGTATGTATGTATGTATGTATGTATGTATGTATGTATGTATGTATGTATGTATGTATGTATGTATGTACTCAATCTGCGGACAGCATGCTGTTTCGTTCTTTTTGAACTCATCAGCGCAGCACAGAGAAAATGAGGCCGAACCTGAAAGCAATGGAAATAAAAATTTCCGATCAGGCCCGAACGTACCTTGCCAGAGTGCTCAAACTGACAAGTCAGTGAGCTCTGCATGTATGTATGTATGTATGTATGTATGTATGTACACTGTTGTGAATTCCAGCAGAAATCCAAGAGAGCTCGATACCTGGAAGGTAGAGCCGTGACACACTAGTCAGAACAACAGATGGCTTGATCAGTCACAACTTAAAGTTTCATGCCATCTCAGGCACTCATCAGGTGATATCCTCTGCCGCCTTGTCACCATCATCATCTTTGCACCGCGGAACTCACTAGCTAGGCCAGCTCAGTTTTATCACCTTTATCACATTCACCTTTATCCTTTATCACCTTAGTACCGCGATCCTTACTGGCTATGACACTGAATCGGATATGAGTTGATAGCGCCCCTAGCGCTTTCTGTTATCCTTGTCCCGCCATACTGGGCTTTAAATAGTGGGTTATTTTTTCTTGATGTTCATATCACCTGATGAGTGCCTGAGATGGCATGAAACTTTAAGTTGTGACTGATCAAGCCATCTGTTGTTCTGACTAGTATGTATGTATGTATGTATGTATGTATGTATGTATGTATGTATGTATGTATGTATGTATGTATGTATGCATAACCCATAACCATTCAGGTCGTACGGTCGCCATGTGTGCCATAAGGCAACAGCGTCCAAAAGAACAGAAAGAAAGAAAGAAAACGGAGCATCAGCAAATCGAATATTCGAATGAAATTCGAGAATCGTCACGAAAAGCACTCAATCAGTCGAAACTAGGGCTTTGTTCGACTGAAAAATGCCCGCAAACAGAAAATACTTTTCGAATACTTTTCGAATGCTCCGCGCGTGCTCTAGTACACGGCGCACTACGAGTACTCATTCTTGCGCATGTAGCTACTAGTTCTTACTAAAGTACTAGTCCGGACTTCTTGTCAATCTTGACGCTTTCCTCTCTCTCGAACTGTGAAAAGTTTTATCAAGTGTGCATTTTGTTTCATTTCAAGTATCCTGGAATCATGGCTTTGTCACCAACTACCAGCCCCGGTATGCCTCCTGCTCCCAGTACTGCAGTAGCCCTGCTGGCGTTGTCTCGGCATCTGCGTCTATGGTGAGTTCCCCGCAGGGAGAGGGCAACTCAAAGTGTGCCAAATATTTGAGGGTCGACCTTACCATGGATCTCATTCTGCTGAGGCAGTGTAGGGCCCACCCTCACCTATTCGTCCGCGGGTCTCCTGATATGCAAGGGATAGCGGAGGAGCTCGGCCGAGATCCGCCTTTTCAAGGGGTCTCCAAGAGAGATCCTATCGCCAATAGCCTGAATCGGATGAAGCATCCGCCGCTTCGCGTCATCCCCAAAGGCAATGAGAAACAACAGCAACTCCGTTCATTGCACATCTCAAAATCCCAGTCCTCAACTGCTCAAGCTAAAAAAAACTCGATTCGAAAATACTGGACTGCGCTACATGCTGAACCTCTTTTTCATTCGAATTTTCTCTCTGATTTTCTTTTTGCCATTCGAATAATCAAATCGAAAATTCGATTTGCTGATGCTCCGTAAAGAAAGAAAAAGAAAACTAAAAAAAACTTACTACACTGCCTATACTGGCTATACCTATCACGATCAGCATGCAGCAACGAAAGAGAGGATTGTACAAAACACTCTCTCTCTCTCTCTCTCTCTCTCTCTCTCTCTCTCTCTCTCTCTCTCTCTCTCGTCGTGTGTCTCATGTGTCTCTCTTCTCTGCCTACGACACCGAAACGTTTCATAGGGCTGCGACTATCGACTTGACCTTGGCGATGCCCATCTTCTCTCCCAGGCCAACAACCTACTGGGAGCTGAAATCTCCATCCTTTTTACCGGTTTGGGTTTTATTATGCTCTAAAAATGGTATTCACACTCGGGATACATATGGTAAATCTTGGTGTTTTGCCCCCTTGAACATTTTGCTCTTTTGCGAACTTTTAGCAACAATCAACAGTTGGCATTGCGTTAGTTTTGAACAAATTGTCAATGCATGATGCCCATGATTATGACTTGGTAGCTTTATGGTAGAGTATGGTATTACTTGAACAGAAATTTGACATGCCTATATTTACTGTGAAGAAGAGGTTGGTGTGACTTTGGCGATAATTGAATAATTGTTTCTTGCTCCCTACGTGGGAGCTCGCGCTATTCCTGCCGACTTAAATTCTCACTTGACTGACTCACGACTGCCATCCAGAGCACACGAAAAGTCCACCGAACATTCCACTCGGCAAACCTGCCAGAAAGCACCACTCCCTGCTCAATACACAGTGTTTCGGGGAATTCACCCCTCATCAGTTGTGCTTGAGTAGGCTAAGGATATTCTGCCTAAAGAGTACCACTTCTATAGTGCTCTTCAGGCACAAACATAACCAAAGGTACAAACTTACAGCGACGCTCCGTTTCTAGCGCGACAAACACCTCGTGAGCACCAGATAGCAGCGTGAGTCAGTGTCGCTCATGGATGTGCTGAACAAACGCTGAGGACCGTTGGCCATTCACAACGCTGTTCCCTCCACACCATCTAATTCGCAAGCCCGCGCTTGGGACAACAATGTGAAGAAGAGATTGGTGCGACTTCGGCGATAATTAGGGAATTTTGTGTGGCTCCCTACGTAAAAATAGAGGATCCGCACTCAAATCTTACAGTTTTTCAGTGAAATTCGGGGAAAGAATCGGCGGTGAAAATATAGCTTTGTCGAAATGTACTCGCCGAATGTGTTATTCGGCGCAAAAATCAAGCTGCGAAACAGCACAGTCGCGAAATGTCATTCGATGAATTGACCACCTCGAAATGTCACGCGACGAAATGTCAATCGCCTAACTGACCGGATACCCGTGGGAGCTTGCGCTATTCCTGCCGACTTGAATTCTCACTTGACTGACTCACGACTGCCATCCAGAGCACACGCGAAGTCTATCTTTACTACCATCAACAACTGGGCACTGGGCTGAAAGAATGTGCACAGCTTCGAGAATCCTTGCAGACTTGGCCACATGCACTTTCCCTGCTGAGCCATCTGCTTGCCAGATGGCTCTCTTGCCTTGCTGGCTGACCGGTAGTCATCCCGCTCTGTGAAGCTGTCCAACGTCGCCGAGTACTTCAGCAGGTCGGCAGGAGAGAGGATAGCCGTACGGATGATGCTGGTGAGGACTTCCACGTCTCCCTCAACGTGGTGGGCCCCGAAAGACAGGAAGCAACTCCTGCTGCAATGTGCCTACACTTTAGGACTTCAGCCCAGGTCGCGCTTCCTTCAGCGCCGGCAGACTGTCAGCAAACCCAGCGAATGCAGATTTCAACTCGTAAGACGCTTACTGAAGAATGAAGAATGACGCCAGCATCAAATGACAAGCAGTTGCGGGTCAGCAAGACTGGAGGAGGTGTGAACTCTGTCAGCCACTTAGTGAAGTCTGCATGAGCGTCTGACAAGTAACAAGAACTCACCTACACGAAAGAAGAGAACACAAAACACTTGATATCAGTGTGTTCATTTTACATACAGATTTCCATTGCGGCAAGGCCGTGACCAAATTAGTTTGTATACTTCTGTGAGAATCAATAACGCTAACTATAAGAAAGCAATGGACCTGAATACGTCATTCGGTTTACTCACACTACATGCTGTCAAAACTACAAAAAGATTTCCTAACCACCACCTAATCATCTCATAAGTGTATTGAATAAAATAGGAACTGACCTCCTTGCCATTCAGAAGCAGACTCTTCTTCGCGTCAACCCTGCCAACTGTAAGTCCTGTTGTGTCACTTGCACCCTTCCATATCGGTATCGTAAGCAGAATGTTCCTGAAAAACACCTTCTTGTCATACAAGTTGCTAGCAGCCAGTTGGGTGATTTCACAATCTCCAAAGCAAGCTGTTTCTACGTCGAACACAATGATAGTTGCCAGACACGGGACAAGGGATGGCTCAACCTTAGCTGCGGAATTTCTTGATTGTCCACCGAATCATCAGATGTAGCACAGCCAGATGATTAGATCTACTGTGTGCCTGCAATAATCATGAAAAGTCACAGTACCAAGGAAATATGCAACTAGGCAAACGTGAGAAGTCAACATGTTACATTGTACATGTACATGTAATAACATTTCGAAACCATCCATAATGCATTACAACCAAAACAAACCACGCTGTCAAACATTCAGATACATGTAACAATCGTCACATATTTTTACATACCTTCTTGTATTTCTTGGCTAGCTCGAGTGGGCGTTCGAGCAAGGCGGTTCTCAATGCGAATGCTGGCGTACACCACGGCGCCGCGCCGGGCACGTTCCCTAGCCTTGATCCGGTCAGTACCCTTAACAAACTTCTGTGTATGTCCACCAGCAGAGAGTCCAGCCTCCTTCATTACCTGAGGACTGAGGTACATACTGGGTGGCAATATTTTTGCTGACCACTCTACAGCCGAGACAGTAGTCATAGCTCTCTGAGCCACCAAAATGCAAACGTTTTGGGGCAAAAGACGTGAAGGTGTTATTCCACGCTTCACTGGCGTTGTAGCTAGCACAGGGAGCAAGCTTGTGAGTATTGTCTGCGTGTTTAGAAAACAGTTCAATGATGAAGGTGTGGAGCTCCTTTACCATCGCATACAAAGACGCAAATCCACCCAATCAAGTAGACACTTCCTTCTGTCAAACGTTTTCTTTCCCTTCTCTTCAGGATAGTACAGGGAATGTTGGAAATTTGGAAAACACATAACTATAATTATAGAGTTTGCAAAGAAGAAAGAAATGAAAAAGTCAAAACTTCAACATACAATGTAGGTGATAAAATGATTTAAAAATGTTGAAAACTCATCAAAAGAAAGATGCAAGTTGTAGACAAACACGTTGAACACATCAGGAAACACTTGTCACGCTTTCACGAGGTGTGACACCAAGCAACTGCAACGATCACGCCGATATTTTTCATCTCCTCCAAACTATCACCTAGGTTTGTATTTTTTTTAAATATAATGCAAAAATCATCACAGTATACTGAACAACACAGCATCAACGTTTCCATTGCAAAGTTGTACAATCATGTACATGAATGGATATTGTTTGAACACTTACTTATTTCTTCTCGCTCGACATATACATGTACATATACATGTACTGGCACACACAGAGACGCATAGACAGCAATAGCGACAACACACAGAGACATAGACAGCAATAGCGACAACACACAAAGTGAAGGGTAGTTGGCCGCAGCCAGATGTGAACCGGATAACGAGTGAGGTATGGATGCAAGAACTGTGAACAGAGTGTCTCAGATAGAGTAGGCGTGCCAGTGGATAGCAGAAATAGGCCATGATGCAGAACCACTTGGGACCGTCAGAATAATTTTTCTGGACCGAGCCAGCCGGGAAAAAACCCTCGCGCCGACGGACGCAGTTGTGAGGGAAAAAACCGGGTATATACACATGTAGGCAGGCATAGTGGGATGGTCTAAGACCATGATTGAGAAACAGAGGGTACCAGGTTCAAGTCCTGCTTGGAAGCGGAAGGAATTTTTCCAGCCGTGCTGCGACCCACAGTTAATTGGGAACTCGTGGCCTGGCACGAGGGTAACATGGATGCAGCTAATGGGATTTCGGTCTTTGACCACTTTGTTGTGGGTCTGATCTACTCATCTCCCACCGTTTAGGCGCTGCATCTGCGCCTATGATCCTACTGTAGAGGGTGGTGGCGTTCCCACGGTGGATGCGGAAAACTCGACTTCCAGCCGAGTCTCACGCGACCCGTGAAATTTAAATTTATTAATTATACACATGTATCCCCAATGGCGATTAGGCATCATGTCGGCATGGAAAGCACATCACGGCAAAAAGTGATAGAAAAGCAATGATAATATGCACAGAAATGAAGGGTGGGAGGGCAGGGACACTGGTGAGACTGAAAACTGACTGAAAAAGGAAAAGAAGTGACAATAATAATAATTATTATAAGAATAAATAACACACCAGATGCCATATTTGCAACTGAAAATATTTCGCGAGAAATCATTTCTCGCCTATCTCGCTGCGCTCGGCCGGCAAGAAAATACAACGTCTCGTTGTCCAGCTTCTTGGCATCGCACCAGGTGCCACACGAGTCGTGCTTGCCGAAGAGGTGATCCGGAACATTCAGCAGAGCTGCTCGCATCTTGTCAGGCTCATTTCGGTTGGCCTTCACAGCATACATAAAACACTTGGTTATGTGGCTGGCTGATTTGGCATTCTTGAGCTCCTTGTGGGTTCCTTTGTTTGGCTGCATCCAATTTGGACCCAAAGTTCTTGCGCGTGTGGCTCATGTCAGCCCACTTCGCAATATTACCATCCACGTCCTGTCGCACACGCTTGATCATAGCAGCACCGTCCATCATCCCACATAACATGATTCAGTGATGGCAAGAGCAACAGCCACGCACTGCTGAGTATGACACTGTATAATGTACATGTACATTGCACTCTGTACTGTCTGTATAATGACTATTAATGTACCATGTACATTGTACTCTCAGTCTCTGTAGCACCAAGATGCAGTATAATTAGATTACTATGCATGAGCACATGCATGAATAAGGGAAATTTCCCCTCGTCAAAATAATTCAAGTGCACTTTTCTGCACTGCACTGTATACAGTCAATGATGATTGTGACCCTTTTCTCGCGACTGGGCTCCGTCTGCACATCGTTACTAGTATTGGATCGGCACCGCTCAGTACAGTCGCCTATTTCGCACGGCACAGTCCACTGTTAGTCGTTGGTTTTCGTCTCCCTCCCTTTTCACATTTTCTTGTAAACGTCTTCTACGGTAGTATTGTTAAACAGTCCCTACCTACCTTTTTTAGTCGTGCATTATCCTTTCCAGTCATTGTTACTCTTTCTCTCAACTACTGACCCAGCCTGTAGTGGCCACAACGCTCTCTGCGTGAGTAACAAGTTCAGCATAACGCTCTCTCAGTGAATAACAAGTTCAGCATAACGCTCTCTCAGTGAGTAATAAGTTCAGCATAGCGCTCTCTCAGTGAGTAATAAGTTCAGCATAACGCTCTCTCAGTGAATAACAAGTCACTGACTGACGTGGCAGCATGTCCGTTGACGTGGGGTCAAAGGTTGTTTGACTCTAAATATGGTATTGGGTATGACGTAATGATGAGCGTGTACGTGTCTCTCTGTCTTCCTGTGTGCCTGTCCGTCCATGTGTCCGTCTGTCTGTGTGTCTTCCTGTACATTCATGTGTGACGGTCTGTTTGTCCATTGCTCCGTGTACATGACTTGTATCATATGACTGTGTGTCTGTGTCTGTGTGTGTCTGTATGTGTGTGTGTGTATGTGTGTGTATGTGTGTGTCTGTGTGTCTGTGTATGTCTGTGTGTGTGTGTATCTGTCTGTGTTACGTACACATTGTCCCTGTACAGACATGTCCAGTCGAAAAGTCAACGGGTTTGCTCGGGAGGTTCGGCGACGGGATGCCACAACGGAAAGTCTTCAGGCTGCTGTACCATCCTCCACATCACGTAAAGTGAGATGGGAACCATCATCAGCATGGGTGACCCACTGCTACTCAATGGGAGTAAGTAGAGTGTTGCTGTACAGTGTGTGTGGGGGGGGGGGGGGAGTTTTCTGTGACGCCCTGTCTTCTCGTCTGTACCATTGTCATGTGATTGTTGACCAGTGGGAATCGTTGATGTGACATAACTTTACAAGATGTGCAATTGCTGCAAGCTTCTCTCAAGCTGGAATCAAGTTATGACAATTTGTTTGGTTTGTATCGCTGACCTCTGAGGTCAATCAATAGGTTTCCTAACTCCTAATGGCATTGTATTGAGAGTATTGTTGCTGTCATTGTTGTGATTGTCAAATCGTTTTTTTCTGTTTTGTATATCACACAGACAATGCTCCTTTGTGTGATCTGCTACGAGGGTGAGCATCTTAGTGATGAAATACTCTCCACTATTGTACACTACATATTTAGTGTACATAGTGTAGAGGTGGATGAGGAAGACAAAACTCAAGTAAGTTGTTGTGTTCTTGATTGTTACAAGACTCAGTACTGTTCAGTGTCATGGTTGTTTTTGTGTGTCTGTCTGTCTGTTTGTCTGCCTGTCTGTTTGCCTATCTATCGGTCTGTCTGTCTGACATTTTACTCCTGTGTTTCTGTATCCCTGCACTGTACCATGTATCTGTCTGTCTGTCTGTCCACGTGCACCAAGTTTTGACGTCAATGGGATGTACAACTGACAGTATGTCTGTCACGTGTGTATGTTTGTGTGTCTGTGTGTGGTGTCTGTGTGTGTATATGTGTGTGCGGTGTACGTTTGTGTGTTTGTGGGTGTGAACGCGTGTGTTTCTGTGTGTGTGTGTGCCTGTGTGTGTGTGTTTGTTTGTGTATGTGTGTGTGCGTGCGTGCGTGTGTGTGTGTACAGTCCAACTATACACTACTGCACCTCTGTGCATGGTGTGGAAATGATCGACTAGCAATTATACTCATCGGACGAGGAGCTAATGTCAATGCGCAGACCAGCTTGGTAAGAACTAGTGATAGTTTAGAGTCTGGTTGTCTCAACTGAATTCTCAGTTTGTATGTTCCTACATGTCTGTCTGTATGTCTGTGAGACAATCATTCTGTACATTGGTTAACCATGTGTGTCTTTGTACATATCTGTCCACGTGTGTCTGTACAGCTGTACGTATGTGTGTGTGTGTGTTAGCCCTTTCCCAAAGGTGCTCGCTCTCTTTTTCGCCCTTTTTGGCCCTTTTTGGAAAAGCCCGTTTCTTTCGCCCGTTATTGCGTTTTTTGGTGACTATCACCCCTTTTTGAGCTTTTATAGCTGAAAAAGTGCTAAAATCTGTTTGCTCATGCATACGGTCACAGTTTCCGAGTGCTCGATGTGGATGGGCGTTGGCACGCCGCATTTTCGGGTGGGGGGAGGCAACAAGTTGGTGAAGCTTGTACCTGGTGTACAGAATGCTGTAAAAAGTGGGTTTTTTGAACTTTACTTCCTGCTTTGTCTTTCGTGGACCCATAAATGGAAGAGCGCGTATTCATTTCTCAGCTTGGGTTCATATCTGAACATGTATCATGGCTATTATTATTATTATTATTATTATTATTTGTAAGAAAGGGTTTGCTCCCCACACCGGAGCTCGCGCTATTCCGCCGACTTTACTTGACACTTGACTGACTCACGACTGCCATCCAGAGCACACGAGAAGTCCATCGAACCTTCGACTCGGCAAACCTGCAAGAAAGCACCACTCCCTGCTCAATACACAGTGTTTCGGGGAATTCACCCCTCATCAGTTGAGCTTGAGTAGGCTGAGGAAGATTGTGCCTGAAGAGCACCACTTATATAGTGCTCTCCAGGTACAAACATCACCCTTTCTTACAAATCATCGCCGAAGTCGCAACCACTACTTCGTATTATTATTATTATTATTATTATTATTGTTATTGAGGGTCCCTGGTTCGAGTCCTGGTGGTGGCAGTCAATTTTTTCTTCAGACTTTTCCCGTTTGTCTCTTTCCCTCAAACTAGTGAAGATTATTATTATTATTATTATTATTATTATTATTTTATAATAGCTATAAAGAGAACAAATTCTGCTGTCATCGCCACACTACAACAAAGTCATGAAGGTTTACCAAAATCGATTTTCTTGTCACAATCATCAGTGGAAAGCCGTGACTGAAGAATAACCATGCCAAATCAATAATTTATATACATTCAATAATGTGTTACGAGAACAAAACAAAGTGCTAAAAATAGAATGAGGGAAGGTGAGACAATAGAAGTAAAGTGAGAGCTAAGTGCAACAGGGGTGAGGAACTAATTGCAACGCTAGAACTGTGTAGTGAGACAAACGATCATACTGTGCACCTACGAAAACAATCTTAACGCAACTACATGTTTCTTCTGCTTACAAAGATCAGGCTTATGCAAACGAATACAAACAGCCTCAAGTACTTTCAACTGGCTAGCGTACCGTGCACGACAAACATGTAGTTGCGTTAAGATTGTTTTCGTAGGTGCACAGCATGATTGTTTGTCTCACTACACAGTTCTAGCGTTGCAATTAGTTCCTCACCCCTGTTGCACTTAGCTCTCACTTTACTTCTATTGTCTCACCTTCCCTCATTCTATTTTTAGCACTTTGTTTTGTTCTCGTAACACATTATTGAATGTATATAAATTATTGATTTGGCATGGTTATTCTTCAGTCACGGCTTTCCACTGATGATTGTGACAAGAAAATCGATTTTGGTAAACCTTCATGACTTTGTTGTAGTGTGGCGATGACAGCAGAATTTGTTCTCTTTATAGCTATTATAAAATTGTTGTCTCCGCGTCGATTATTTACATTATTATTATTATTATTTCTCCTTTATTCAATTCTTTCGAAGGCGATAAGCCAGACCCACCGGGAGATATTTCCATGGGTGGGACAGCAAAAAGAAAGTGAAAAACAAAAACAAAAATAAATAAATAAATAAAACCTTAAAACCAAAGGGACAATAAATAGTTGAAGGAAGAGGAAGAAAGGAAAGAAACTCAATCCGAACTCCAACATCAAAACAATAATAAAGAATTTGCAGCGACAGGCAAAATACATCAACCAATGAAGGGAGTAGTAACAAAGGAAATATCAGTCTTTATCAGTCGTTATTCAAGTCTCTTAGCTATTGAACATGCAAACGCAGCAGAGGTGCATCTACATGTTAAGGATAGTTCTTAGTATTTTAATCGAACCTTGTATAGCCTCCTGTTGCACAATAGCCAGGTCTCCTCCCTGCACAGTCCGAAGGCATTGAGGAGTCTCCCCCACCAAGCCTCCCAGGGCACCGACAACCACAGGGACCACGTCAACCTGGGTGAGGGACCAAATCCTCGAAATCTCCCGCTTCAAATCATAATATTTCGAGCGCTTTTCAGCCATTTTCTTATTGATGTTGTTCTCACCAGGAACGCTGATGTCTATAATGTAGGCGATGCGCTCCTTGTCATCAACAAGGAGCAGATCGGGCCTGTTTTCTGATAGTTTCAGGTCAGTTGGGACCGAATACTCCCAATAGAGGCGATACCGATCACTCTTGACCAATGCCTTGAGCTGGTGGTCGAATCGTGAAGCACCAGTAGGTAGATCTCGTGCTCTACACATTTCGAAGTGCACATACTTTACTATCCGGTTATGTCGTTCAATGTAACTGGTCCGAGCAAGATTATTATTATTATTATTATTATAATTATTTGAAACTCGGATGTTGAGCCATAAATAAATGTAAAAGAGAAAAGGACATATGGATACGAGTTAAGAGTAACTCTCCATCACTGTAACATGATACTATATACAGTCAGAAAGTGCAATAACTAGGCACAAAACTGACAGAGTACTGAGACATTCGACGTCCTGACACCTAACTTCAACACATCTCCGTAGCGCTAACCGACAGCCTTCCAACTTGGAAGGTTCAAGGTTATGGAAAGACCAAAGAGGGGAAGGCAAGCGCAACGAAAACGAGCAAAAGCTACAGTCCCAACGGAACAAAGAATGTCGATCGTTACTGGACGATGACGAGACCAGTACGATATTTGACAAAGCGGTCTACTACAATTCGAAGCAGCAAAGCAGCACACCACCCAACTTGGGTGGGTCATAAATATCAAAGATAAATAAAGAAAGGGAAGCTTTGCGAAAACGAATTGTACAAGCCGAAAGCCAAACTCCTACAGTACTCCTCATGCATGACATTGTGATGAACTAGTTGACTACAAAACAAGTTTGGTCTTTCCATAACCTTGAACCTTCCAAGTTGGAAGGCTGTCGGTTAGCGCTACGGAGATGTGTTGAAGTTAGGTGTCAGGACGTCGAATGTCTCAGTACTCTGTCAGTTTTGTGCCTAGTTATTGCACTTTCTGACTGTATATAGTATCATGTTACAGTGATGGAGAGTTACTCTTAACTCGTATCCATATGTCCTTTTCTCTTTTACATTATTATTATTATAAAATGGCAATAAATAAGATAAATTGTGCCCTCATAACAACAGCAAAAAATGAAGAAAGTCAAGTTCCATAACGTTTTCTTGTGACTGTCATCAGTGGAACGCCGTCACATAAAAATGTAATAACTAAAACACACACTTATATACATGTAGCTAATATGGTTTCAGGTAGAAATACAGCAGCTAACAAGTACAAAAAGCGAAGTTTGCACCTTTGCAATGTGTGAATATAGTGTATGTTATTATTATTATTCTCGTATCCGTCCCGAATGGGACTCACGACGGCAGAATTAACTGTGAGCATGTGTGTGTGAGAGTGGGAGAATAATAATAATAATAATAAAACAGGTCGCGTAATGAAGCAGCATAACGATAGATGTGCAAAGTCATGATGCCTGGTCCGCTTCTGTCCTGGGTTCACTACCCCGTGCGTTGCAGCCGCGAGCAAAACCAGCTCAGGCTGAGAGTTCCCTCCATGATTGCTTGTCCAAAGCGCGCATTCTGAGCCCACTCAGATCAGTCATGGTCTTCAGTGGCATGTCTCTGGCAGCTGTGCTTGCCTTGACTGCCGTGGCCAGGTTCGATTTCGGGCGTCCACGCACACCGGTGACATCTCGACGGAAGTAGTTGTCCATTGCCTGCTGTGGCGGGGCATCTGAGGGCATCCTCAGAACATGACCCAACATCCGGAAACGGCGGACAGCAACGGTGTGCGAAAGTGGCTGTGTGTGTGCTCTGGAATATAAGTCTTTGTTGGAGATGATGGCGGGATACCTAATTCCGAACAAGTTCCGTAGTTGACGTCTATGGAAGGCGTTCAGCTTCTCCAGTGCAGCCTCTGTCAGTCCCCAGGTTTCGCAGTTGTATAACAGTGTTGGTAGGACGATGGCATTGTAGAGACGAAGCCTGGTTTCCTCGGATACAAGTTGACGTCGTATCCAGAGCGAATACATGCGGCCATACGATGTTGATGCTTGGTCCATTCGTCGGCTCAAGTCCTCCTCTTCCCCCAAGAGAGAGCCAAGTTGCTTCGATCTTCGCCATTCGGTGGTGGAGGCAGAGATGTGAAGCCACTCTGTTTTGCTGCTGTTAACGTTGAGTGACCAGTCACCCAGGCCGTCAGCTATCACGGGTTGGGAGTTGGCAAGCCATTGTCGCTCAGTCGAATAGAAGGAAATGTCATCAGCATATCCTGTTTCCTGTGGTATTGCTGCATCAGTGTCTGGCCGTGGTGGTAGTTTGCTTCGAGTCTCCCTCAGTGCTGCTTCCAGGTAGCAAACAAACAGAACCGGGCTCAGCCCATCACCCTGTGGTGTACCTAGCGTGCTAACAAACGCCTCCGCTGAAGTGGCACCCACTTTCACAGAGAGTGTTGTACCATACAGCAAATGGTGAATCAGGCAAGCCTCGTCAGGTCCGGTAATCTCTGACATAACAGCAAGGAGCTTTGTGCGGCTAATGGTGTCGAATGCTTTCGACATGTCGAGGCCAAGGACGTGGCAATCCCACACGAAGTGGGTGGCCTTAGCCGAAATCCAGCGCTGTGTCCACACCACATCGGCAGTGCCACGGCCAGGCCTGAAACCAGACGAAGTGGATCCAAGATAATGCGACACACGTGGTGTGATACGTTTGAGCACAACGAGTGAAATGACCTTGCGCAGGGTGTTCAGCAATACAATCGGTCTCAGGTTTGCAACTGGTCCCCGTGCCTTGTTAGGTTTTGGTAACGGTATCAATATGCCTGGACCAATAACACTACACAGGTGGTCGCCCCTGGTGATGCTGTTGTTGATCATGGTGGTGATGATCGGGGAGATGTACTCAGCACCGTATTTGAGGAGTTCTGCGCATACACCATCCGGCCCACATGCTTTCTGATTTCGCAGTCGTCTCAAAGCCGCCTCTACTTCTTCGGTGGAAACGGGCGTCTCCAGTGTGTGCGGAGCTGGCGGTGGCAGCAGGTCATCAGAAGTGTTGAACTGCCCCTGATAGTGATCACGTATGCGAGATGCCTTTTCCTCATCGCGCATGAGGATGTGACCATCAGCCGACTCGACGAAGAGCTGCTGCGGCTTGCCACGTTTGAGCTGGGAGGCTGCTATAAACATTTGCGCGGAGGTTGGAGCGCTCTCAACCGCCTCGGCAATTCTGTCCAGGCGAGAGTTGGCTTCGGTCCGTTGGATATTACGGATTTCATGCATGACACGATTGCGCTCCTTCTTCAGCTGCGCAGCATCATGGTGTCCGGACTCAGCTAATATTCGCAGTTCCCGTTGCCGCAGTGAAAGCCGAGCAACCTGTGCGTTTGGTTGAACGAAACGGTTCCTAGCCTCGGATCGGTGCAGATGACCAATGGCGGTGTCTGCTGCAGACTTGATCGCAGATGTGGCAGCTGACCAGACATCAGCGGGAGCATCACTTGCCGGAGTTACTTGAAGGTGTGCCCGAAGAGCCGAGCGATATTCCGGTCTACGGGAGCCATCTATTAATCCATGGACAGCATACGGCGACTCCTTTTTTGATTTTGTTTGGAAGATTTTGAATAGCTCACAGAAAAGCATGTCAGCGATCACTAGCTTGTGGTCGCTGAACACCTCTGTACCAGCATACGATCGGGCCTTGTTAATGATGGGCTTACAATGCGATGGAACCACCACATAGTCGATCATGTTGTAGATTTTTTTTAGTACGATTCGTATTGCTGTCTCTAACCTGTCCAGTCCATGTTGTTCGGTAGCGCATTGAATAGCGGAATACTGTGTTGGCTAGCAACAACTGGTGAGAGTTTGCCCAGTCCACGAGCGCCTGGCCGTTTTCGTTGCGGGCCCCTTTGCTGTAATTTCCGACACACGAGGTGACAGCGCTGCCAACTTTGCTGTTGAAGTCCCCCACTCCGATGACAAGCGTTCGTTTGCTTGTCCCATTCCATGCGGAAGATAGTGCGTCGTAGAACTGGTCTCTGAGCTCAGGCTGTTCCTTCGACCTTGGGTTCGTGGGTCCATGTGCCACAACAAACCGAACTGGCAGTGATGAGTTCTTGGCTTGCGGAAACGATAGGTCAACATAGCCTAGGTCCTTGGTGTTGGGCTGACTGCTCAGCAAACTTTCTCTCTCCCACTCTATTGCTCTAAATCTTTACTATCTCCCAACCTTTCTGTCACAGCCTGTCAGGCTACCCGTGCTTTGATCCCGCGTGCCGAACCTTCCCGTATGGCTTTGAGAAACGCTCGTATCGCGACGTTCAATGTTCGTGGACTGTGTTCGAACTCAA
Source organism: Sycon ciliatum (assembly GCF_964019385.1). Lineage (NCBI taxonomy): Eukaryota > Metazoa > Porifera > Calcarea > Leucosolenida > Sycettidae > Sycon > Sycon ciliatum. Next base: position 33,182,238 of record NC_088650.1, on the reverse strand, counting down.
AACAGCAACAACTCGCTCGTGATTTACAAACGTATCGCGTCGACTTCTGTGGACTTCAGGAGCTGAGAGCAAAGGACCCGTTCGACAGAAGCATTAGTAAAACTCACAGGCTAGTGAGCTTTGGCCTGACAGACGACAGCCATGGCGGAATTGGCTTCGCTGTTTCAAAAAAATTCGAACCGTGCATTTCAAAAATCAAAAAACTGTCGGATCGAGTGGGCTATGTTGACCTAGTGGGAGAACGAAATGAAAAAGAAAAGAAGAGTCTTGTAATAAAGGTCCAATTTAAGAAGAGCAGTACTAGACTAAATGGCTGAGCAGATGTTACTCCATTGTTTTCTGTCGCGGGCATAGGTGCCGAGATCACGAAGGCAGCTGGGCTTAAAAATGCAGATAGGTGTGAGGCGGACGTCTCGCTGGAGACTTGTGGTAAGGCAAGAGCGGGGTGCACCTATTCGAAAGGGCTGACTGGTAGCATATGTACAGAAAGCAGTGAGAGCAACATTTGCAGGGATGTCACTTGGCTGGCGTAATAATATGTCCTAATAGCTTCCACCTGTCCCGCTTGGCCATTTCAGATACAGAGCACTGGCCAGTAACAGCATATAAATCTGCATTTGAGATGACATCTGGGTAGGTAATTCCAAGGGTACACCGCAGCTGTTTCCTATGAAACACATCTAGGCGCTTTTCTTGTGCACGGGGCTATCCTTCACTGAAAAAAGAGCACTTTTTGCCTGTTTTCACTGAAAAAAGAGCACTTTTTCAGCATATTTTGAGGGACGCGAAAAGCACTAAGTGCGAATTAAAAGAGCACCTTTGGGAAAGGGCTAGTGTGTGTGCGCGCGCACGCACGCGCACACGCAAGTGTGTGTGTGTGTGTGTGCGCGCACGGGAGTGTGTGTGCGCGCGCGACCGCGTGTGTGTGTGTGTTGATGCGTTTGTTCTAGTTGTCCAGGTCTGTGTCGGTGTGTGTTTGTAGTAGTTAGTGTAATGGTTGTATAGCAATACTCATCACATTCTCTCTTTCTCCACAGGGACGATCGACTCCACTTCTCTGGGCAGTCACCAATAACCAGATCAACTTTGTCAAGGTGATGCTGTCACATGACAGTGACGGTGTCACCTTGGATACCACACTGCGTGACGATGCAAGTATTTGATTGTGTGTTGTTGTGAAGTGAACAGTTTCTACTCGTCCTTCTCACCTGTCCTGCCTCTCTCTCTCTCTCGCTCACACCCACACCCACACGTACACACATACACACCTACTACTGCTACAAGTACCACAGCTCTCTTCTCCTCTCACCTCTTGTCAGAAATGTGTACCAGTTAATTACTGTTTTACGATACCGTACTCGATGACATCAGATCATGCGTACAATATCGCCACGTGGTCATACTCACTCTGTGGTTCGATTTTTGAAGAATTTCGAAATCAGTGTGTGAAGGAGTTGTTGTTGTTTATTTATTTTACATCGCAAGGCAAACGGTCAGTTCTGCCCAATATTATGGAAGCGATGACAAAGAAGAGTCAGAAATGAAGAGAAAAATAAATGAAAATAAAAATACGAAAATGGAAGTAGCAATGAGGGGAGGCAGGGTCAAGACGAGCAGAAAAAATGGATCTCAAATTTACAAGTCGGGTCATCGTAGCATGATTCTATCGAGCCTCATCAGCAGGTTACGAAAGCCATTACAAACTTACATTTAACCGAAGTAAAACACGCGTAGCATGCGTTTGAATTCACGGACAGATACTATGCTGGCTAGAAGCGGTCGGCATGCGCCAGAAGCACTGTGGGCCAGGGGGAGGGGAAGGTTGCGTCCCAATTGACCTCGAGTGGTCATGCCTGTCGGCGGCAATACAATTCGGGACGACAACAGCTCATTGACGATTCCAGAACGGATTCTAAATGTCAGGAGTTGGAGCTTGCATTCTCCTCGTTCCAGCACTGGGCAGACACCCAGCCTGGTGTACAGGGGAAGAGTGTGGGCCAATGGGTGCTCATCGGCCACGCAACGGATGCAACGTTTATCCAGTTTGGCTACTGTGTTCCGCTGCTCAGCGGACAGTCCTGGGAGAAACGCATTCGACGCATATAGAATATCCGGTACGCCAAGGGCAGAGTAATACAGCATCGCCTGCCTCACTGTTAGGCAGTGCCGGAGTAGACTGTTTGATGGTGCTTGTTGGAACGAGTGAGGAGTGAAAGGTTGTTGTCATTGTAACGAGTACACAGAAGACATGCAGTTGACATGCAGTTGTTCCTGACGTGGAGCAGGCGTTGTGGACGTCTTCCTCTCGTCGTGGATATTTTCGTTCGAGTAGAAATCTGGAGAGAATGAAATTGAAGACACCACTGCAGCTGTACTTATGGTTGATAAATATGGTGGTAAAGACACACCTGGCAATATGGCGGTAAACACACGCCTGCCCACACACGCTCTCTAGGCTGCAAAGTTCTGGCACAGAGCTCTCAAGAAGAAAATTGCCTGATGAGTCCAGCGGGGACGAAACGTCCGTCGCAATCGAGCTATGTCGTTGCTGTGTCATCATCTATGTGCCATGCGCTACTTGATGTACCAGCCTGCTATGCCAGATACCGCCAGCCATGCATCGACCAGGCGCCAGGCGCGAACTGATGGTGGTGGTGGTGAGAAGGAGAGCTCTGTGCCAGAACTTTGCAGCCTGGAGTAGAAATCTGTAAAAAATATTCAAATTTCTCGAGGCATGAACTGGAGTTTTTCCTGTGAATGCATGGAGTAGCAATGTTGCTGAGGAAGGAGAGACTTATTCTGTACATGTAAGTCGTCTTGTGGATAGGCTGATTTCGTTTTGTTGTAGATTATGTCCTTGCCACGCTGTCAACATGGTCAAGAAGCGGCAACTTAAAAAGATGGCGTCGGTTCGAGATGGCATGGTAACCGCGCACGTGCCGTGGTCCGTGACTTGCTCGTGTATGCACGCAAATGCAAGTCACAAACTCACAAAGATCGTCTTTGCATTTGGAGAAAATATCTTCGACTCTCTTTGGAGGTTGGCGAGGTTTGCCTAATCTTTACTTGATTGCGATGCCGGTATGTCCTCTCAATAATTAGAACAAAGAGAGCTGATGATCGCTTCTTTGCTGAGCAGAAGTAACAATCAACTCTCCTCATGTCCTCAGTGCCAAAGGCAGACGACTGCAATTCCACAACGCTCATCACGATGATGGAAACAATAATCGTGTACTAGTACACACTTGGACCATTTGGTCATCCCTGTTCTAGCCGCTAGTCCATCCAGCAAGCAGATATTGACTATTACGATAAGGACAACTGCGTGAACGAGGGCTCGCCCAGCAAATTCAATTCAAGACGTGACTACAGTCAAGAATTAGGGTCTTTACTCGAGAACTTCACAAATACAGGTCTAGGCACCCCACAAAACTGATAGATGGCACGAACGAAAGACAAATAGGCTATACAAAGTGTCCCAAGTGATTGAAACAGCAGATCTACCAAATAAGGCAGCTACATGTGCCTAAACAACGATTCTCATACATATACAGTAGAGAGTAGTATCAGGCAGAATGAAAGCCTTGGAAGTGCACAAATACAGCCACGACCGCCACAAAAATTGGACGACCGCCACAAAAAAATTCTCATTGCTCTACCTCCTTGAAGGGTGAAAGTTACCAGTTATCCTATAGCGATGTCAGTTTATGCCTGTTGGAACCCCCCACAGCCCGCACGAAATACCTTTCAAATAATTCCAGGATGCAATTGCAGCTCCAGACAGGAGGAAGAAGAACACCGTGAAAAATAACGGTAACGATGCCCAAACTCTCGGGAAACGGCTGAAGTCTTCCTGAAGATGTTAACATTGAATAGCCATCGATTACCAGCGTGGTTTGGTGACTTTAGAACTGTTTTGAGACTTAGAACGAAGCGATATCTCAAATTTGATGGAATTGTTACCTGTCAAATGCGTGGGAGAGCAGGCCAGCTGACTGGTTATGCATGAACATGCATGAGCATGCATTGGTTTTTCATGGTTCACGTGCAGAAAACTAAGTTGCCGCGATCTAAGTGCAGCTAACAGCCGTGAATTGCCCATCGTTGTGTTTCGATTTTGTAAAAAATAATTCGAATTTTCACGATTTTTTTTCTTTTGTTCCCGTGGCGTGTTGTTGTGTACTCAGCAAGGGAGAACAGCGTTGGACCTAGCCAGGATACAGAAGTATTTCGGATGTTTGCAGTTGCTGCTGGAGCACGAGAGTGCGAAGGTATGTTGAATAGACTTGACTGTGAGTGACTGAATTATTATTTAGATGTACTGTGTGTATACAGTATTCATGACAGCGTGTCGTTCATTTGATTGGTTGAACTATGCAGTGATTAGGTGTCACGTGAGTCACGTGAGGTGCACCTACCACCACCATGTCGACATGTCCTGTACAGCTATCCATGAGATGTGGGGCACCATCACACCCCTCATGTTGCCGGTCACATTGTGAATACATGTATGTACACGTGTTGATCCTGAACATGTATTCCACCTGATTCTGCACTGCACATGCTGTACTGTTTCAGTGGCGTAGCTCGGGCAATATTTGTTTGGATACTGGATATCTTTGGCCAACCAAGTTCAGATTTACTTGAGGTCCTTGATACAGATAATGCATGTGTATTCCACTAGAGGCTAGGTGAAATATCTGGCAGTTGCACTATGCAATACAGAAGTGTGTAATTGATATCAAACGTTAGTACACTGTTTCAATTTATACAATCATATAATTATAAGTACAGCCTCTGTGCTACGCGTACGAGTCCACAATGGACGAAACAGTTCCGCCCGCAGGTTGAGTAAATAACAGGTTATGTATTCAGCATTTGCGACAAATACACGATACTGGTTCAGAGTGGTGTGAGTCGTGGTGTTCACCCGATATTTGGGAGAATGATGCTCCGTGGACCGTGGTTTAGTTGCCAGCGACTGGAAAACAGCTGACCTAGTTGATGGCCAAACTTGTTGCTCTCCCCTCCAAACTTTGTGCATGTGAAACAAAGCTCAAAGGTCTCCCTTGAACTTAGCGTAAACTGGCAATTTCAGCAACGAGCCCTGCGCACCAGCCACTGTCCATGCATTTCTCCCTGTTTCCGGATTCTCAAACGTTCACAAATTGCTGGCATCGTCAACTAGCTTCGGAAGAAGAGTACCGGCTTCGGGTCGCACTGCACGCGTATGATCAGCTGCAGGTTCCGGAGAATACAATCTACAAGACAACCGGGACCATCCTCGTGTGACGACAACTCCCCCAACGTTCCAGACTCCTATTCAGAGTCGGAGATTCTCAGAGAGGCCACACTCTTGGGCTGCCGTGAAGCGAATTCGCCGCCAGGGTCAACGGAATCGGGCACCGATACAGCGACAGCACTCGAAGAGTTGTCCGAACAACCGCTATCACGGCGCTTGGAAGAAGTCGCTGAAAACAAATCTCCAATTTTCGTTTCATGAAAGCGCTTCACACATGTACATGTACCTGCCACACTGACAGAACTTGGAAATAATTGCATGTACCTGCCACACTGACAGAACTTGGAAATAATTGCATGTACCTGCCACACTGACAGAACTTGGAAATAATTGCATGTACCTGCCACACTGACAGAACTTGGAAATATTGCATGTACCTGCCACACTGACAGAACTTGGAAATAATTGCATGTACCTGCCACACTGACAGAACTTGGAAATAATTGCATGTATGTACCTGCCACACTGACAGAACTTGGAAATAATTGCATGTACCTGCCACACTGACAGAACTTGGAAATAATTGCATGTACCTGCCACACTGACAGAACTTGGAAATAATTGCATGTACCTGCCACACTGACAGAACTTGGAAATAATTGCATGTACCTGCCACACTGACAGAACTTGGAAATAATTGCATGTACCTGCCACACTGACAGAACTTGGAAATAATTGCATGTACCTGCCACACTGACAGAACTTGGAAATAATTGCATGTACGAGGTGATTCGTCATTATTTAACACGAAAGTAAAAAAGCCTTCCGTAGGGTTCGAGGTGTGAATCTTTCCATTTCATCCTCTAAAAATGTAATACTGATGTCCTTGGATTGCAATGTTGGGATTCTCATTCACATAATCCTTGGTGTTGGGAAGCAGGTGGCAGTTGAAAAATGGCAATTTTTCCGCATATTATTTGTTGTGGTCATTTCTTAACATCGTGGTAAAATAGGCCTTAGCAGCACAATTTCAAGTCAGTTTTCAATAGAAGGAGACCCTACGTCTTCAGGATGGTCCAGCAAGACTGGATCAAGATCATGTTCATCCAAATACAAGCCATTCAAGCTTACATAGCAATAGGTGTATCACCCTGATTTCATGTGTAATTGTGATCAACATCTGTTAGCAAATTCAGTGATTGCCAATGTTTGGCCATTACTAGGGCCAACACACCGACATTCCTCCTTCCCAGGCGTCGTTTCCAGTATGTAGCTATCATATGCTTCCTATTCAGCTAAATATGTTGTCACTCGAGGTTGAAACCAGCGGCTATGACTCTCTTATACTCTATTTTACCGTAAACATCGCGCACATGCAGACTGAAAGCTCTTGCAATGTCACTTCCTGAAGGAATATCAGTCTCAATTTTGGAGGCGAACTTGACAGAACATTGGCAATGGCAATGGCAAAAAGAAATTTGACGTGACTTTTTGCAGGTGCTTGCAATGAGATATTTTACCGATTTGTTAAGAAATGACTCAATGTTAAAAAATTACGAATCACCTCGTACCTGCCACACTGACAGAACTTGGAAATAATTGCATGTACCTGCCACACTGACAGAACTTGGAAATAATTGCATGTACCTGCCACACTGACAGAACTTGGAAATAATTGCATGTACCTGCCACACTGACAGAACTTGGAAATAATTGCATGTACCTGCCACACTGACAGAACTTGGAAATAATTGCATGTACCTGCCACACTGACAGAACTTGGAAATAATTGCATGTACCTGCCACACTGACAGAACTTGGAAATAATTGCATGTACCTGCCACACTGACAGAACTTGGAAATAATTGCATGTACCTGCCACACTGACAGAACTTGGAAATAATTGCATGTACCTGCCACACTGACAGAACTTGGAAATAATTGCATGTACCTGCCACACTGACAGAACTTGGAAATAATTGCATGTACCTGCCACACTGACAGAACTTGGAAATAATTGCATGTACCTGCCACACTGACAGAACTTGGAAATAATTGCATGTACCTGCCACACTGACAGAACTTGGAAATAATTGCATGTACCTGCCACACTGACAGAACTTGGAAATAATTGCATGTACCTGCCACACTGACAGAACTTGGAAATAATTGCATGTACCTGCCACACTGACAGAACTTGGAAATAATTGCATGTACCTGCCACACTGACAGAACTTGGAAATAATTGCATGTACCTGCCACACTGACAGAACTTGGAAATAATTGCATGTACCTGCCACACTGACAGAACTTGGAAATAATTGCATGTACCTGCCACACTGACAGAACTTGGAAATAATTGCATGTACCTGCCACACTGACAGAACTTGGAAATAATTGCATGTACCTGCCACACTGACAGAACCTGGAAATAATTGCATGTACCTGCCACACTGACAGAACTTGGAAATAATTGCATGTACCTGCCACACTGACAGAACTTGGAAATAATTGCATGTACCTGCCACACTGACAGGGTTTGGAAATAATTGCATGTACCTGCCACACTGACAGAACTTGGAAATAATTGCATGTACCTGCCACACTGACAGAACTTGGAAATAATTGCATGTACCTGCCACACTGACAGAACTTGGAAATAATTGCATGTACCTGCCACACTGACAGAACTTGGAAATAATTGCATGTACCTGCCACACTGACAGAACTTGGAAATAATTGCATGTACCTGCCACACTGACAGAACTTGGAAATAATTGCATGTACCTGCCACACTGACAGAACTTGGAAATAATTGCATGTACCTGCCACACTGACAGAACTTGGAAATAATTGCATGTACCTGCCACACTGACAGAACTTGGAAATAATTGCATGTACCTGCCAACTGACAGAACTTGGAAATAATTGCATGTACCTGCCACACTGACAGAACTTGGAAATAATTGCATGTACCTGCCACACTGACAGAACTTGGAAATAATTGCATGTACCTGCCACACTGACAGAACTTGGAAATAATTGCATGTACCCGCCACACTGACAGAACTTGGAAATAATTGCATGTACCTGCCACACTGGCAGAACTTGGAAATAATTGCATGTACCTGCCACACTGACAGAACTTGGAAATAATTGCATGTACATGTACCTGCCACACTGACAGAACTTGGAAATAATTGCTGGCGAAGAATAAAGAGAAAGTAGAAACAAATTAAAAGCTTTCGAAACAAAAAGACGTTGAATTTCCGACTTCGGCTCTGGTTTTTCTAGTGCAAAAAGTCGGTGTGAATCCGCACTGCACCGGTGTTGGGCAGCACTGTTGCAGTGTGGTTCACACAGCGAATGCAAACAGCGGTTCAAAGAAGTACAAGCCTGTACACAGTCAACTGTTACTTCACGTATAATGACACTCGGCGGGGCATCAGAAGAGTGTCCTTATTCGCGAAGTGTCCTTATATCCGAAGTCTTAATATTTTGTATTACAATAAGATGGGACTTTGCTCTGGGCATGGAAATTTTGTCGTTATTCGCGAATTGTCGTTACATCCGCAGTCGTTATTAGCGAAGTTCACTGTACATAGACCAGATGTCCTACTGAGTCATGTAGATCCTGTGAACTCTTCTTCAGTCAACAGTAGAATCCAGGCATGAAGTCAGTCACTGTACTGCCTGTAGACTTGTGCATGAACTGGTAGTGGTACAGTGCATTTCCACATGTGCTGGCCAAGCACGTATGGATACCTGACTGCAAAGTATCCACTAGGGCTCAAACGGTCACGGTTTTACCCCCAACGGTGAACTGCTAAGCTAACGGTCGGTTTAACGGTTATAACCTATAAGCCACGGCAATCCTGCGGACTCTTTTTTAACCGTATATTTGGATACTTATTCAAAAAATGTACCCTATTCAGTACAACGCACACATGTATATTCTCTTGCATGCTCATTCATACATACTCTCACACGAAGAGACCAGATATGACCGAGTTGACAGCCCAGAAATTGCGTACGCGTGCGACAGCCTGCGAAAGTGCATACTTTGCAACGACCTGATACTTGAAAAATTGACTGAAAAGTTACTGCGTAACCGTTATCTTTATTGGTTAACCGTTAATTCTTCGTAACCGGTCTGCAACCGGTTAATCGGACTAACCGTTTGAGCCCTAGTATCCACTCTGGTTACTCGCCTGTATTTAGTAATACTGTGCAACGCAGAAACTATGAGTCTGTGGGCGCGTGAGTGGCTTGCATGGGTTTCATTGAAATGCGCTATCGGCTTGATAACAAGCTATTAATAATATTGAACTCAAATTTTTCATAGCTCAACTGTATATCCACGTATCTTTACAAACGACAAAAACGATGGCTCTCTGGAAAGATATCAAGGTCAGGCAGACAACTGTGAAGAGGAAATGCAGCGAAAATTGTCTTCCTCGCGAGGTCGCCTGAGCGCTGTCCGTTTTCTGCATTTTCGTAGCGGCTGCACGTTCTCACGCACGTGATCGATCGCAGCGCAGTCAACTTTCAACGCTTAAAATTCGGACAAAGTTGACCTGAAAGCCACTGAAAATCTCGATGTTTTGATACCCAATACGCATGGGTTGCCACGAAAGAAATAGAGAAACCCGCGATGCGCATACGTCATGTTTTCAACTCGCGGCAATTGTTTGTCCGAGCACGCGCACTTCAGGCTTCGCCCTGGCGACGTCTATCCTCACCGTCAGACACAAACCGATGTGATAAGTGGATAGCCAAGGTCTTCCTGGAGACGTAGAGTGGTCGTTTGTTACTCTCCTGTGTGTAGAAGTGGAGATACGAAAATATTTGTACACACATACTCATTCTGGGAGACTAAAGTCGCCCGTGGCACTGAGAGGGTTAACAGGGAGAGAAATTTGAAGAGAGTAGTTGGGTGGACACACCCATTCCCACAGCACTGCAAACCGAACCGATTTCTTTTACGTACAACGTTTCGTCACAATTGCCATCGTCAGGTACAAAAAAGTGTTGGTTTCAAGACGACGAAACAGAGACTCGCGATGACGGTCTAGTGCCCATCGCATGTTTTGCGCATGCATTGTATGGACGAATAACTCCCCCATGGAACAGAGCAGATGTGAGAGTTGCGCACTCTTGTTTATGTACACTTGATGAGATGTCTATCACTATTACACACTCGTGAAGATGTTTTTGTTGTCACTAGTGACACATGTTGACCGTGAACATGTTTTTCACCAGATACTGCACTACACACACTGGTGTTTATAGGCCATTCACAAGACGTCCAAACTCACTTTTATCGTACCGTTTCCAAGGATATTTACTCGGATACGAAAAACTTGGACACACGCGTGCAACTGATTTTTTATCTTGGCCGATGTCCTTTTGCTCAAAAAATTTAACATTTCCCGGTATTTTCAGGAGGTCATTATGGATACATTGATGGTTGTAAAGTTTGCCCAGCACCGTGTGAACTGGATCACGGTTTGCCAGTGTTATCTTGGTCACACACGTGCAAGTGTTTACATGTCGTGTGAATGGCCTATTAATGCCCCTGGTTGTGTTTTCTCATGTACAATGCTTGCACTTGTGGTTATCACTAGTATTTCTTGACTTCACTTTAGCAGCAGTCCAAATACATTTCAACTTCAGAGAGTAAGCCACTTCCCTGTTCCGTTGACAAGCTCGGCATTCGCGGGTGTAATGCACTTTCGCATCAGCTTGCAGTAGATCGTCAGGTATTGAGCCAGAGGTAGGTGTCGTTGTAGAAAGAATATAATTACTTCGAAGTATGTTGTAGCTGACATACCTGTTGTTTCTCTTCACCATGCTGGTCACCATTGTACAGTGGTAGTTCTTAGAAAATTTTAGTTCTGGACCCAGTGAGCGCCGCCAGCGCTGTTTCCATCAAGTTTGCAGTGAATGCGTCCGTGAGGAATCCAGCGTCTGGTTGTCTCTACCCGTGACTCCAACCGCCTATCGCAACGGATAGCCGCCTCGAGTCTTGGATACTGTAAAACGACAAACTTTCGCGGTGGCCAAATTTAGCGTTTTAGAAAACTGGACCAGTTAGCGCCAATTAATTTTAGCGATTTTTACCTTCCACTGAAAATCTTCAAGAATTTTACTTTACGAAGACTCAAGAGTGCTGGGACGCAGAGTGCATGAAGAATGCCAGAAGAGAAGAAATAACTATAATAGTTCGCGGGATTCGCGTTGGCATCGCTTGAATGTTCAGAAACACACAAACTAGCCTTCGCATCCGCAGGCCACCACTATGCCTATGCCTTGTACACCTTAGTGGCAAATGCAGACCTCACAAGTGAGTCAGGGGAGAGTAGGTGAGTCTCTCAACCAATCGGGCGTGTAACAGCCCATAACCCTGTAAACTGCATCCTTGTTACCCTCACTCCGAGCTGTGTGTACCCAGTTGACCGTGGGTGTCGGCGCAGTTCACCACGCATAAAAAGTCTTTACACAAGTAAAAAGTCTTTACACGCTCCCTGCTACCAGCACGGGTCTCGAACTCGGGACCTCATGATTCGCAGGCAGGCCTGCAAACCAATCAGCCATATGCGTTGGTGAAGAAATCACTACTGGGCATGGGAGGTCAGGAAACAAAATATTACAGGTGTGGGTCGACTAATAGTGGTATTAAAAGTATCTCAAACACACCAGGGTATTAGGAAATTAGAGGCCACATGCCAGGTACTGCTCTTTTCTCTCCGAAACTCAACACTTGCAGGCCAGATATGAAAGAAAGAAAAATCATCAGTCACACCACCGGGACTCGAACCAGGGACCTTGCTATTCGCGAGCAATGCTCTAACCAGCTGAGCTACAGTATGACTCTTATCCACAGTGATGGTAAATCTATCCTTCTTCGATCAATTCATATCTGGCTTGCATCATGCTGGCAACTCACACCAGTCAAGAGGGCCCTCGGATTCGCTTGATATCATGGGGAGCGCATCAAACTATGTCCACTGCGAGCAAATACAAATTGCAATATCAAATTTGGACTTCACGGAGAATTTCAAAGTTTTTAGGAAATTAGAGGCCACATGCCACGTACTGCTTTCTTCGATGCAAATTCTCCGTGAAGTCCAAATTTGATATTGCAATTCAAGCAAAAATTCGAAACGTATCACGGGAAATTCCGTCACTCACAACAGGGACTCAGCAGGCGGCTGACCCTTTGGCCAAAGCTACGGCATTAAACGCCCAGTTTGCCTCTGTGACTCGGCCAGATGACCCGTTGCTCTCTATTCCCCCTATTCTCACCCCCTCGGATCCCTCAGCTTGTTTCACGTCCGTCATCACCACAATTGCCACTGTCCGGCGTCATCTGAAGAAGCTTCCGACGTGCAAGGCATCTGGTCCTGACGGCATCCCCAACCGGGTCCTCAAGGCCCTGGCACCATCCATAGCATTCCCTTTGTGCCATATTTTCAACATGTCGTTTACCACGCCGGGCATATTCCCTTCCGCATGGAAAACAGCGAAAGTCATACCTGTATTCAAGAAAGGTTCCCGCCACGAACCTGCAAACTACCGCCCTATCTCTCTTCTTCCCTGCGTGTCCAAAGTATGAGAACGCATCTTTTATGACCACTTATACAGACATGTTTCGCCGTTTCTGAGTCCCGCACAATCTGGGTGTCGTAAAGGCGACTCCACCTCCCTTCAACTGACCCGCATCGTGCAGCAGGTGTGCCAGCATAGGGATAACAGAGCGCTTGCTGGCATTTGCTTCTTTGACTTGGCCAAGGCTTTTGATACCGTCTGGCATCGAGGGCTTTTGGCAAAGCTCGAGCATGCATTCAGGGTACGCAAACAACCACTCTCCTGGCTGAAATCCTATCTCGCTGGGCGTTATCAGTACGTAACTGTGCTTGGCACATCCTCGGCTGCAGAGCCAGTATTGTCAGGCGTTCCTCAAGGATCAATTCTTGGTCCCCTACTATTTATAATGTACGTAAACGACTTACCCGCAGTCTTCCCTGGAACGTCTCTGTTTTCTGACGACACGACCCTTCTCACCTCATCAGCTTCCCTCACTGGCCTGAAAAACAACTTGCGTGCTGGCATTCAGGAAGTTCTTTCCTGGATGTCGTCCTGGAGGTTGTCCCCAAATCTATCAAAAACAAAGATCATGCTCTTCCCGCCCCAACCCTCATCCATGCCAACTTTCCAAATCCAATTGACATAGTGTCTTCTCGCAAACACCTTGGCATTGTGATTGACTCTGCACTCTCTTGGGTACCCCACATCGAATAGATCTGTAAAAAATCAAGTAAATCCTTAGGAATTCTCTCCCCCCACTGCTTCTACCCCCCACTTTCTTGCAAGCTTCTTTTTCATTTAGCCTACCTTCGCCCAATATTTGATTATGTCGATACGTCTTGGGTTGGATTATCCTCTTCCGCTTCTGCAAAGCTTGAAATACACCACAAGAAAATCCTTAAAATTCTCCTCCGTCAACCCCGCATGCTCTCATCATCCGCCCTTAATAAAATCGGTCACACAACCCCGTTATCACATGGACGCAGTGCACACCTGGCTTCTCTTGTCCATTCTATTAAGCTTGAGTTGTGCCCAACTCATCTCATGTGTTTTAATTGGTTCTCTTCTCTAAGAACTAGAAACTCGCTCTTATTCCCTAAGT
>NC_088650.1:33148304-33163304 GCF_964019385.1 Sycon ciliatum | reverse complement strand
CAGCAGTGCCACCAGCAGCACCAGCAGCAGCTGCATTACCTCAGTCATTATCAGCAGCAGCATCAGCAGCATCAGCAGCATCGGAGTCCGTATCAGCAGCAGCAGCATCATCATCAGCAGCATTAGCACCCGCAGAGGCAGTTTCATCGCAACCGTCAACATCACCGTAAGCACATAGACTTGCTGTAATTCAAATCATGTGTACATGGTACAGGTATTCTTTGACGCCTGATCTCAATTCTACCTTTCCCTCCCTCCCTTCTTTGACGCCTGATCTCAATTCTACCTTTCCCTCCCTCCCTCTCTCCCTCCCTCCCTCCCTCTCTCCCTCCCTCCCTCTCTCTGTCTGTCTCTGTCTGTCTCTCTCTCTGTCTCTCTCTCTCTCTCTCTCTCTCTCTCTCTCTCTCCGTCTCTCTCTGTCTCTCTCTCTGTTTCTCTCTGTCTCTCTCTGTCTCTCTCTCTGTCTCTCTCTCTCCGTCTCTTTCTCTCTCTCTCTCTCTCTCTCTCTCTGTCTCTCTCTCTCTCTCTCTCTCTCTCTCTCTCTCTCTCTCTCTCTCTCTCTCTCTCTCTCTCTCTCTCTCTCCTCTCTCCCTCTTTCTCTCTCTCTGTCTCTCTGTCTCTCTCTCTCTCGCTCTCTCGCTCTCTCTCGCTCTTTCTCGCTCTCTCTCTCTCTCTCTCTCTCTCTCTCTCTCTCTCTCTCTCTCTCTCTCTCTCTCTCTCTCTCTCTCTCTCTCTCTCTCTCTCTCTCGCTCTCTTGTAAAAGCAATAAAGCAATATATAGAACTGACTCTGCCGTCATCACCATGCATCAATGAAGTCAAAATGCTTTCCAGAATCAATTGTCAGGTGACTTTCATCAGTGGAATATTATTTCGACTTTGTTGATGCATGACGATGATGGCGGATTTAGTTCTATTTATCGCTTTATTAATAGGCCATTAACACGACGTGTAAACACTTGCACGTGTGTGACCAAGATAACACTGGCAAGCCGTGATCCGGTTCACACGGTGCCGTTTGCAGCTCAGGAACTGACAATGACCATCCTCATCTCATTGTATAGCTGGACATAGGCAAGTGCACCAAGAAAAAGAGCCACATTTCTCGAAAGAACTCGCCCAGGGCTGCTGAAAGCTAAAAAATAAGTTTGGGGCTTTTCACGTTTATTGCATCGATCCACGTGGATCGATATTTGAATGGCTGGTAGTGAGAGGGTTAAAATTTTCTCTTGGCCTTGTCTTCTGACCCTCCGTGATTAACATGAAAATACATGTCGCTTTCATATGTTCTGTCCCTCTTTCAGACTGAAAGTTTTGTCAGAAATTTCTGACTTTCGAAACTTCAGCCGAAGCATTGAAGGGTGCGTCAGCCGCCTTAAACGTGGTAAGTATGTTGCTGCCTATCTGTGCAGAATCGAAGACAAAATTCGTACCATATATTCCGGAGTATAATCCGCAGCCAGATATTTGTGTCACTAAATACATTACATTGTTTGTTGTTATTTTAGCTGTTCCTACTTGCTATGTTCCTATCACCTCTTTACTGTACCAAATAAAGACTTGGAATAGGACTATATACATTATAGCGTAACTTGTAGTCCCTGTGCTTAGACTTGCTGTGGTGTGGGGCAGTGTATTGGGAACGTGAATAGGCTACTGACATGTCTCTGACTGAGAAATGCTGCATTTCTTTCTCTTCCCTCCTTGTTCTCCTTTGTGTCTAGAGGACTTTGCCCAAGCCGTTGCAATACTGATTGACCCAGAATACAGCAACGATTTCAAAGACGACATGCAAGACTTTATCGTGAGAAACGACCATGGCACCACTAACATACCGGATAATATGCATGGTGTTATCAGGTGGGCCGTGGACAAAGCTGGAACGCGTGAAGTCACCCTGGCCGAGTTGAAGAAGATAGCGCTAGACCTGAATCCCGACAAGAAGAAAAAGATTGAGAAAACATTCCAGTGAGTTAAACAAGAATAACTGATCTCCTTGTCAGCCAGTATTTCGGTGGGATGGTCCGGGTCGGGGCCAGGGAGAAGGGATGGTGTGGTGGTCAAGTTTGTTTGCGAAAGTGATGGACGGTCTGTGCTGGGATTCTGCCTGCACCTTGGCTTGTCGTCTGAGAATTGCTTCCCAGTAGCAAAGTCCCTGGTTTGAAAAATTAAAACTCGGACACTGATCCAGTAATAGAATGTAAAATGTAAGAAAACACATTGGAACGATGCCCTGTGATTGCACTTTCTGACTGATTATTATCTTGTTACAGTCGTGGATAGTTGCTTCAAAACTCGTTCCAATGTGTTTTCCCTAGTTTGGGTTAGCAGTTTTCTAAGAATACCAAGGATTTGATAGACTGACAAGATCATGCAAGAAAACACCAATTGCACTCACCTGAGCTGAAGAGCTTCAGCTTTTCGAGTCGTGTCGGTTGTGCTAATATCAGACCAAACGTTTTCTCTCAGTAAAATGGTGTATATTCTTGGAGTGTGCAACCATCGCCAAAATCTGGTCAGCCTCGTAGACGAAAAAATCACGACTTCACTTCTCTCATTTCTATCACTCTTTACAACAACTCACTGGCAGGCCAATGGGACTAGCGTGGTGTGAGATGGTGCTGGTGCGGCCTGCCATGTTCAACCAACTAGAGGTCTCGGCATCTTCAAATGGCAGGCACACCGAATTGAGGGCAAAGCATCGAAAAAGATTTCGAATAGAGGGCGGGGACCTAATTCGAAGGTCGCGGATTTGTTAGCAGGCCCTCAATCTCCCACGAATCTTTGTTGCGAACGTCGAGATGAAATACATGAAAATAAATTCTGAATAACTAATTAATTTTGTATTTTGCATTACATGACGATGATTAACATTAGTGTTTTCGTATATACCATGACAATGATTGTACTCTCTTACTCTCTTACATTGTGGCTGATTCCACGCTTGGGTTAGCAGAATTCTGGTTCCTTATCTTTATTTCTAATGATTGACTCCATTCCACTTCAAAGTAGCTTCGAAGGTAGTCTTCGTTTCTCTAGTCTTTGCATTGCGTTCTGAAACAAATTTTTCGTTATGTTTTCATATCGTGAGTAGTCTCGCGCTCTTGATTTGTTTTGCTTACGCGTGACTTTCCTTTCTGTTCTTTTTGTTATGCATGCCCATGATGACGTATTGGTATGATGTATATGTTGGACTCAGTAGAGCGTCCAGCCCCTATATGATGTCCAACCCCTATATAGAGTCCATTGGTCCAAAATCCACTGTACAGAGTCCAAACTTGGAATCAACTGTGAGCTCAAAGTTTCGGTGGACATCACTCCCTGTATAAAGTCCAGCCAATTGGCTTCACCCCTATATAGAGTCCATTGGTCCAAAATCAACTGTACGGAGTCCAAACTTTGAAATCAACTATAAGGATTCTTTATGTGGACAACACCCCTGTATAAAGTCCAGCCAATTATGCATCCCCTATTCAGAGTTCGAAATTAGACATAGGATCTGCTGTAAGCAGTGAATATTAACCAGAAAACGGCCTCTCCCTTTAATCCTTTACATCATTCACTTCTCAAGATAAAAAAATATGGATTGAGGCGCCACTGCAGCCACTTCATTACATGAAAAACCCTACAAACACCATCCTCAAATCAAGTGGTCTCTTCGCAGACGCTGCAAATTACAACATCTCAATCATTTAGTGTTGCCAAATTATTGTGCACGCACACACACACACAACGCCAAGAAAATAACTAGAAAAAAACCAAGAATCGAAAGAGAATAATGGAGAGCCCAGGATTAATTATTTGTTTTCAAATTATTGTGCGTGCGCGCACACACACACACACACACACACACAAACTTATACAACGCCAAGAAAACACCAAGAAAAGAGTAGAGACACAATACACACGCACCTCCAACAGCCATGCAAACGTCCACCTATTTACATGTAAAGTCAAGAGGGATAACAAATAATTATACGAAACGAATGCGTACGGGGACGGGTACACGCACGTTTACATACACGTAGTAGTGTAAGAGAGTAACATAGTGCAGTGGTCAGCATAATACTAGCACATGCTGAGAGTGCAATAGCAAGCTTCACCATTGCTCATGGCCATGCAAATGTTCAGCAGCAATCAGTTCCGCAAGCTTCTGAAGATCAGCACACCTGCAACAAATAGATAGCACAAGGATACGCTTATTACCGTAATGATGCATGGGAGCACACAACTACCAAGTTCTCAACGAATGTAATGCTCAATGAAAATCAATCCACTCAAAGACCTGTGAACAGGTGACGGTGGGGACAATAATCTATTAGTGATACGAGGAATAAGATCGTTTGTGCACACTCAAGACGCACAGACACACCAACATACATGTAGTGTACACAGTGTTTCACTTCACTGCAACTAAATTGAAATGAGATGATTTGAACAATCTGTACAGCGTTGCTGTCAGTCAGTCTTCCCCAAGATGGGAATGCAATGATTTGTTGTCACGAGGCAGTTTCACTGACACAATGTCATGTTGGTGACATCAAAACGGTTACTTCAGGGAATACGAGTATTAGCTTGAGAAGCTTTTTTTGTCATTGGCATACAAGCAATCCTCCTAGTCCTACTACTACTACTAGTACACTGGCACTGCGTTTGTGGATCCCATTGTATTTGACATCATACTACAGGAAGAGTGTCGTGGAGTTCACATAATTATCACAGGGATAAACTTGAATACATTTCTCATGAAATAAAATAATAATTGATGATAGCTATTAACTGGTTTGAGGGAAAGAGACAAACGGGAAAGGTCTGAAGAAAAAATTGACTGTCACCACCAGGACTCGAACCAGGGACCCTCGCTTGTAGCCAGCGATGCTCTAACCACCGAGCTATGGTGCAGTCGTCATCCCAGCAGAAACCGCTCAACGTTTTCTTCAGACTTCGTAACTCACACTTCCTGTGAATCCACACAGGCGGGTGGGACGCAGCCCTCACTGCAACCCACACACTTCACGTACAAACTAGCACGCGGGGAGCCCCAAGTCATAAAATATTAACTGGTTTGAGGGAAAGAGACAAACGGGAAAGGTCTGAAGAAAAAATTGACTGTCACCACCAGGACTCGAACCAGGGACCCTCGCTTGTAGCCAGCGATGCTCTAACCACCGAGCTATGGTGCAGTCATCATCCCAGCAGAAACCGCTCAACGTTTTCTTCAGACTTCGTAACTCACACTTCCTGTGAATCCACACAGGCGGGTGGGACGCAGCCCTCACTGCAACCCACACACTTCACTTACAAACTAGCACGCAGGGAGCCCCAAGTCATAAAATATTTTAAAACTGGTTTGAGGGAAAGAGACAAACGGGAAAGGTCTGAAGAAAAAATTGACTGTCACCACCAGCTAGACGATCATATACGATTGATGCAAAGTCCTTGCAGTCCTTGAGGACTATTACGAAGTGGTTGATTACTTTTAGGGCATTCATTCAAGCAACATCAAACAAACGCGATACGCTCCTTGAAAATGGAAAAAATATTCAAGCATAACGACAGAACAGCAGACCAATCGAAACGAGTAAAAGCTTCCTTACCTCAGTCATCGTCCTGCCATGTAGTTGGATAGCCTTTTGACACGGTGGTACAGACAGCTCTTGTCCAGTCAAACAGGGTATCCTTGTGGCGTCGAACGAAAGAGAGTGTCAGTGTATCTGACTCGTCAGATTGCAACTGTGCTGAACTTTTCTCTTTCTCCGCTTTCTGATTTCATCCCTCGCTCTGATGAAACCGTTCAAACGTCTTACTGGCAGCAATGGCCAGCCAATCAGGGGATCCTTGTGGCGTCGAACGAAAGAGAGCGTCAGTGTACCTGACTCGTCAGATTTGAACTGTGCTGAACTTTTCTCGTTCTGCAATTTCTGCTTTCATCCCGCGCACTGATGAAACGTCTTCAGAGAACCACAAGACGCTTTCCAGATTTGATTTTGAACGTCTTCCCTGTATAATCCTTGATGAGAAGGGACTGAAAACGTTCGGATACTTTGACAAGTGCCTTATTTTGACTGGATGTGTGTTTGAGTGGATACTTACGACCCAACACGTACCTTCGTTATTAAAGTATTATCCGCCTCCGACTTCTTGTAAAATTAATGCAATGAATATAACTAAATGCGCACTCATATGACAACCATGGGGACGAATAATGTATTCCAGAACGTTTTCTTGTCCCAATTATCAATGGAATTCGTCACTAAAGAGAATGATGAAACTACAATAGGATTTATACACTTGGAGTGAAACACTTGCACTTGCACTTGCTGAATTTCCTATCATTTCTCACCTCACCTATAGTTTATTACCTGTGCAAATTGTTCCTAGGTTTGTGCTATTTTTCTTACTATGCTTGTATCCTCGCTGTTTCACTCCAAGTGTATAAATCCTATTGTAGTTTCATCATTCTCTTTAGTCACGAATTCCATTGATAATTGTGACAAGAAAACGTTCTGGAATACATTATTCGTCCCATGGTTGTGATATGAGTGCGCATTCAGTTATATTCATTGCATTATTAAGATTATTGTCTCCACGTCGCCTTTTTACATATTATTATTATTATTATTATGAAATGACCCAACGGCAATGTGCCTATCGAGGGGTTCATTTGATTGAAAGAACAGTAGATGTAGATGTATGTACAAAGACAAGTAGGGATTGATGACGAGAGGAATGGGGAAAATCAACTGCAAGGTGGCGGAATTCGTTGATTGCATAAGCATGGTCAGCTGAAAATTTCCTGAGGGCAGCTTTGAACTTATAGAGCGAGGCTTCCGATGTTAGACTGGGGGGTTTAATTCGCACAATAAACGGGAACTAGGCCCAATGATATAACGGCTAATGGATAAGCCGCATTTAGAAAAGAGAGGACAGAAATTAGAAAATTACGAAGGAAGAAGCATCTGACTGAGGAGTCAAGCGAGTATCAGGGGTGACAGGGTGGTCGAGGAGAGCTAGGGGGTGGGCTAGTCTGAGCAACAATATGGTAGGCAGCTTATGCTTAACTTTTTCTGTCTTGCTATGGTCCGAACGTCATCCGGCAGCAGGTTCCAGAGTGCAGATCCTGCGACGGACGGCCAAGAAGCGCCAGCGCGAGTGGAGGCTGGCTGACTGAGCAGGCAACTGGACATCTTGTACGAATACTGTTCTTGTTTCGTTTCCCCACGATTTGTTTCTCTCTGTATGTTTTCGTCATGAGGCGTTGGCATAATCAGTTTGGCACATGCGAACCTGGGCAACCTCCATCCAATGGGGGCCCCAGCAACGCGTACGTGCATATATAAATAATAATAGCTGCTTGAACGTTAGGAATGGAGTTACTGAGCGGAGCGGACAAATTCAGCAGCTACTTATGGAACATGGCACCCCACTGATTCTTGTCAGTGGCAGTGGTGCGGACCTCTTCCAAGTTCCCCACACTTTTCAATTAGATCAATGTTCCTTTCTTGGAGATCCTTGATGACCGTGGTGGTGAGTGTTTTCTTTGGTCTACCACGGTGGCTGGTAGCGTCTCGCTTCAGGTAGCATGACATACGTTTGAAAGCAGGTGCATTGGGGTCCATCCGAAGGACGTGCCCTAGCATTTGCGTTCTGCGGCGCTTTACAATTGCAAATGCGTGTACTTATTGCCAAGATGATGTCGGGTCAGAACGTGTGCCACGATATTCACTAATGATACTAACATTCAACGACCTGACGTTTGCCTCGATCACGTCTTGGACACATGTACAGTTTGTTCACTGACCAACAGACTTCCAGCTGGTCATAAAAATGTAATTCCATTCATTCAAAGGAAAAGAAAAACATTGAAAAAATGGACAAGTTTTCTTCGTACACATGATGTCATTGCCTTGTCAACTTTGACAGGATCTGAATCATAGATGTGTCAAGCTTGCGAAGGACTAAAGCTGTTACTCCTGAAAAAAAAACACATTTCGACAACCGTACAGGCCGTGTGTACGTGTGCTGGACATCTGCGCGTGCATGGCCAGTCGTGTGAGCTGGCTGGCATGCACGACAACTCCTACAATGTAGTACAATGTAGTAATACAGCTGTCGTGAACATGGAAATCCAGTGGATTGACCGGGGACTCCGCCAACAGGTCGTACAGAACAGCGCTTGATCCGATGCGACCAGCGCGCTGCAGCATGTGTGTACCGCCTACCCAGGTATCAGTGTCTCAAGCCTCTTGTACGGGCAAAAATACCATCTTTATCAATGATAGAAATACAACTAAAATCCAAAACAATTTTAAAATATAAAGAACTCAAAGCAAATGAAAAAAACTCAAAGAACCCAGCCAGCCGCACACGGACTACACAAGAGGCAACATGTTAACAGCATAAAATTAACAAGTAAACTTCCTAAAAAAAACGTGTCAATGAAATCCATGAATTTAGACCGGAACTTGAGCCTCCGACACAGCTAGTGAAGCAGACGAAGCACTGGCCTCCAGAACAACGGGATGTCCGAACAGCTTCCTGCAACCTCGGAGACACATACAAAACCTAAGTAGCGAGAAAGATAACTTACATCGAACATAGGCCATGACGTGACAATACTGCTCGGACTTCTTTGTTGCCAGAAGAGCGGCCACCCTTGCGTATAATGGCGATGCCGCCTTCCCCATCCCTGCACTTGCCGACATCACCACTGGAACGAAAGATACCTGCTCCACGTTCCTGACACGTTCCTCATAATGGCGTTTTTATCCTTTTCGTGGCGTCGGTACACAGTGGCACGTGGTGCAGATCGATTTGAGCGAGCATAAGGGTTGAACAGCCGAACATCAAGAAGGGTTGGCTCAAATCGACTGCCCCACAAACCACTGACAGGCACATCCAGTCATGCATGATTCTCCACATTAGCAGTACAATACCTCAACTGCTAGCCAGTCAGCGACTGCAACACAGGTTCAATGGAGACATTGGAGCACACCTGATCAAACAACTGGGTAGTTGTGTCCCGGATAGCGTTATGTCTTATCGACGGGAAACATCCATGCGGACAGGAAAGCGAGTGCGTCACATTGACTTCATGGCCACAGGAGCAATGGGATGGAAGCCTTGCAGGTGTCCACCCATACCGGAGGCACAACCCATCCCAAAACTCCTGCTTGCTGAGACCAAAGCCATACTTCCTCAATGGGCGACACGTTAGCCAGCTCGACGATCCCTTCTCACGTGCAACTTCAATACTGTTGCGCAGGGCCTCGGAGGAAGTGCTCATCACCGCCTCCATCCCAGCAATTTGTGCCCGACGCGTTGCCGCCCTGACGTCAGCCTTAGCCTTACTGAATAAAGTCAAGGCCCTTCCGAGGGTCCTTTTTCCAGCCAAAATCCTGTTGGTGAGCGACTCTGTGATGCAGGTTGAAGAAGCAAACTGTGCGCTCAAGGTCCTTGGATTGATGAGGCCTAATCCACCCAGGCGGCAAGGAAGCTCAAATACGCTACGTAAAACATTGCCTGGGGACGCACAGACATAACCTGTAGCAGTGCTAGTGGTGTATGGAATATTTTTTAAATTCTTTTAGCAAGTACACAACCTACTTGTCAGAAGGGGAGAAGACAACAACAGAATATACAATAACAAAACAGCAGGGAGAGTAGGGGCTGCAAAGCAAGCCTGTGCTGGTGAGGCAAGCCCACAACACCGACCTATGGTCTTGGCGATAACGTGGGCTTGCGCACCATAGCCTAAAAGAAGGGGGTGATTAAGTGCGATAAAAGACAAGAGAAGGTGAGGTAGAATGGTTGAGGAGAGAAATAGAGAGAGAGAGAAATAGAGAAATAGAGAGAGAGGGAGAGAGAGAGAGAAATAGAGAGAGAGAGAGAGAGAGAAAGAGAGAAATCAGCTTGCAAAGTCTGTAGCAACTTGATCATCCAGAGAAGGAGCTGAACTGCACACGCTACTGCTCTAGCAAAGTGATTGACTTCTCTCCAGTGATCCAGGCCCAGGTGAATGATTCACTGACTCCATTACAGGGAATCCGTAGTACTAGTAATAAGTACTATCAAGAGTGCATAAACAAAATGTTTATGCACTCTTGATAGTATCAAAAAGTATTCTTTCTAGACCAAAGAGTGGTATATTTGATAACATTTAATAACGATAGAAATTTTTACGATACTTCTCCAGACGTTTTGTTGTTCTGAACAACATCGTCAGTGTTCAGAACAACGAAACGTCTGGAGAAGTATCGTAAAAATTTCTATCGTTATTAAATGTTATCAAATATACCACTCTTTGGTCTAGAAAGAATACTTTTTGATATTACAATGAGCGTGAATAATCAACGGCTTGTCCACCAACTCTTTGACTCTGGATAGTATTCGGTATCACTACTACTACAGGTACATGCAGTTACGAAGTTTGTGTTCAAACCGCACTACCCAGATCTGTTCATTTCCAACAGCAATGGCCAAACAGGAATGCCGTGCAATTATGACTCTATACCAGTTTAAAAAAGAACGTTTCTCAGGCCATTTTCAATTTCTAATTTGGTAAACATTTAAATTTGCCCAAACTCTGGTGAGTGGGTTTACATATTGGAAAACGCTATCATACTGTACTTCTAACACTCTTTTACTATCCGGCGTGTATTTACCTCCACATTGCCAGGTGCGTGTTTACCACCATTATCAAGAGTATAGTGAGAAAAGAAAAGAAAAACTTCTAAGATGTGCTGCTCTTGACACTTTGCATACAATCACGGACTCACTGAAATGTTGAATACAAAGTATACTCATCATCTCCCGGACTCACTGAAATGTTTGGTACTTTGTGCACTCATCGTCTCAACACAGATCCTAATGAGAAAAAAACTACTTTAAAACACCCACACCCACTAACTACGGGAGTATGCACCCAGTGTGCTGACATGTGCTTAACACCACCGAGGTAGTGCGTAGTACAGAGCAACAAGGGCAAACAAACTTACAGAGACGCTCTGTTTTCAGCACGACAAACACCTCGTGAACACCAGATACATGTAGCAGCGTGAGTCAGTGTCGCTCCTAGCCCTTTCCCCAAAATGCTCACCACTTTATCGCAACTTTTCGTTGTTTAGCAAGAAATCGCAACTTTCGCAACTTTCTTCATTTTCTTCATTTTCGCGAACTATTTCGCAACTTTTCCGCAACCTTGGCCGCATGGCATGGGGTCGAAATGTCAGGTCACGGACTGCATGTCAGATAAATGCATACTCGCTCATTTCTGGCATGCCTTCAGACTAATTTCAGGGAAACGGTAGATCAATGGTAGTTACGACAATGTGCATTCCCTTTTCCGTGCACTGGAATTTGTATTGGATTGGATTATATTTATAGTGGTGACTACAACAGACAATTGCCTAATAACAATAGACCCATTCGAGGGAAAGATGTAGAAAGATCAGAACAACTACAGTGTACTTCAAAGTAATATAATAGACTATTGGATAGGTGATCATGTCCGCGATAGAACGAATGGTTGAGGCAACAGAAAATGGGTGCCCAACTTTTGCATAAATTTTCCATAGCTGAAAGTCGTAAGACTAGCGTAAAAAAGCAAGGCATTATCTTAAAACGGGCAATTATCAAATATTTTTGTAGGATACATGCAACAGGCTACTAGCACTGTACTGTGTAAAGTGATGGTTCACAGCAGAAAGGGGTGTACGAGTTTGCTGTCGCTTCATTTCCGCTATTTCTGCTACTTTTTTGGTGGTTTTTGCACAAAACTCTCCAATTTTAAGTGGCGATATCATGTCAGCAACTTTTGATCTTTTTTTTAATATGGAGGCGATTTCAGCAACTAGCACTTGTTTTGAGACGGTTGCGGAAAGCATAAGTTGTGAAAAATTATGGCATCTCTGGGAAAGGGCTATTATTATTATTATTATTTATTCATATTTTACTAGGGCAGTCCCCACAGACCTATGGTCTTCTTACAGGGTGCCCTAGCCACGTGAAGATAGCGGAGCGAAATGCAGCAGGTAGGGATATGGTGCGAATCGCGGCAGGGAGGGCGTTCCATCGGTCAGCTCCAAGATAAGATACAGAGTGATAGCCAAAATACAATCTGGCATGGGGCAGTACCAGGCCGAGCAATTCCTGAGAACGGGTAATTCTAGCAGTGCGGGATGATGAGACAGCACGAGGAGTGAAAAGTCGGCAAAGTAGGGGACTAGCACGAGCATTTATGCATCTATGTAGAAACACATAGAGGTTGGCAGCATAGCGAATATTTAACGGTGTTAGGTGCTGTCTAGCTAAGATGGGTTGGATGGAGGCAGAGGGAGGGAAGCCAAAGACAGTGCGGATCGCCCGATTCGCGATGCTAATAGGAGCGTTATAGGTGGTCTGTCGCAGGCAGTGCACGTACGCATTGCTCGCGTACTCCAGGGTAGATTGGACAAATGCAAGATAGAAAGTTCGCTTGGCTCTAGCACTGAGAAGGTAGCGGCAACGGCGAAATGCATTGACCTTGGCATTGACTTTACTTCTAATGTTACTTACTTGCTGTTGAAACGACAGATGCTCATCTATGATGATGCCCAGATACTTGGCTTGCTGCGATTGCTGTATACGGCTGTTGCAAAACTGCAGGGCACAGTCTGCATGTACATTGGGTTTCCGTAGCAGCAGGAATTGCGTCTTGGATGGGTTCAGCTGTAGTCCATGGGCCTCCAGTAAGCTGCTCACACGGGTCAGATCATGTTCCAAGGTCTGTGTGGCAGTGGAAGGGGACGGGTCGGCAGCGTAGATGTTGGTGTCATCTGCATACAGGAGGCAGAGGGATGACTGTAGGCAGGCTGGTAGGCGCCTGCTGTACACCGTGAACAGTGCCGGTCCCAGGACAGAGCCCTGAGGGACACCGCGATTGGCCGTGTACGGGGTTCCAGGTGGTTGACGGAGGCATTTCACTTGCTGTGGTCGGCTGGACAGATATCTGGAGAACCATTGCAGAACAGTGCCTCCTACTCCACAGCGCTGCAGCTCCAGAAGGAGCTCGCCATGCAGGACACAGTCAAAGGCTTTGCTGAGGTCGAGGAATGCTACAGCAACCACGTTGCCAGAGTCCAGGGACCGCTGCCAACTGTCAATGCATAGCGCCAGTGCGTCACCGCATGAATGACAGGAGCGATAGGCGAACTGTTCGTCAGGTATAACGTCACCTGCAGAGACCATGAACTGCCGGAACTGGTCGTAGACGATTCTTTCTAGGACTTTGGAAACGATGGGAAGAAGGGAGATTGGTCTATAGTTTGTGGGAGCGTGTTTATCACCTTTCTTGAAAACTGGACAGATCTGGGCAAGCTTGTATTGTTCGGGGAATACGCCAGTGGCTAGGGAGTTGTTATAGATTTCCGCCAAGGATGCAGCTAGATACTTGGAGGACGCACGCAGAAGTGAAGCAGGAATGTCGTCAGAGCCGGTGGCTTTCCATTCGTCTAGCTTGCATAACCGTCGTTCCACGTCAGTCGGGGAAACTGGCCGAAATGTAGTGAATCCAGTTGCTTTGCTGGGGCCTAGGGGTAACTGTGACCCAGTGTTCAGTGTAGGATCGCTAACTTGAGCCGCAAATACTGCACTTAGGGCCGGAACGTCTACAGGTAGAGTCGTCGGTTGTTGCTTCCGACCTAAGAGGTGGTTCAGTACCTGCCACTGAGCTCGAGGGTTGAACCGACTCAAGAAAAATCTGTTGGTGAAGTACTCAGTTTGCAGTCTGCGCTGTAGAATTTGACACTCTCGTCGGGCAGCTCGGAAACATTGGCGAGCACTGTCACTGTCGCGATCCCGGAGCCACCGTCTGTGTAAGTACGCTTTCCGCTGATATAAACTTTGGAGGCCAGGCGTGACCCAGGGTTGTGGTGGTGGATGAGATGACAAGGTGACGCTACGTCGAGGGCAGTGCTGATCCACAGTTTGTAGAACAGCATCGCTCCATACAGAGCTAAGTTGGTCTACTGACATGTCGCTGCAGTCCGTGGCTCTGAGAGATTGAAGGAAGTCCGGGCCAAACTCCTCAGCAGTAAGTTGTCTGACCGGCGGCGAGCGAATCTTGCGGTGATTGAGCAAGACACGGTGCGGTTGACTGCCAGCGAGTGCAAGGATGAGCGACACCAGGAAATGATCTGAAACGCCGTCTAGTGACTGGACAGCTACTGGTTTGAGTGTTACCTCACTAGGCAGAGTTTGAGAGACAAGGATTAGGTCCAGACAAGTGTTGCTTGGGGATCTAGTGGGTTCTAGCACTACGTTGTGGAGGCTGAGTGTGTCACAGAGTTCACTAAGGTGGCGGTGTTGAGGGTGCCGCTCAGGAGCCAACATGTTTACATTAAGATCGCCAAGGAGGAACAGGGTCGCGTTACTACTACTGGTGGCGTGATCAGCCGAGTCTGCTAGGTTCTGCCAGAAGGATACAGGGGCAGTAGGTGGGCGGTAGACGCAACCAATGCACAATAAAGTATCAGTGTTTCCTGCGACCGTTAAGAACAGGGCCTCCACAGTTGTGCTGGGTATGCAGGATGAGACAGGTATGGTTTCACGAACGAAGAAACAAACTCCGCCGCCTCTTGTGCCTTGCCTGTCATGACGGTACAGTATGTAGCCAGGTATATTTAACAGGGTGTCTGAAATGCTACTGTCCAGCCAAGTTTCACTAACAGCAAGAACATCAACTGTACGGACGTTGGGTGCATGGAGAATGCTAGTAACATCTGGTAGCTTGTTTCTTATACTACAGATATTGATATGAGCAATACAAAAGGGATGGGTGGTGGAGTCGCTTCTGTTAGTCCATGGTGAGAACAGACGTCGAGGACCCTCGGTCATTTGAAGTATTCACAACGCTGTCACCTCCAAACGAGCTACATGTAGTCGCAAGCCCGCCCTTGCCTCAACAGTACGAAATAGTGGTTGCGACTTCGGCGATGGGTTTTACGAATGGGTTTGCCCCAAC
>NC_088650.1:33043304-33143304 GCF_964019385.1 Sycon ciliatum | reverse complement strand
TGTACAGTCTGTTGTTGAGTTGTACACCAGACCACACACAAATGTACAGTCTGTTGTAGAGTTGTACACCAGACCACACACAAATGTACAGTCTGTTGCTGAGTTGTACACCAGACCACACCCAAATGTACAGTCTGTTGTTGAGTTGTACACCAGACCACACCCAAATGTACAGTCTGTTGCTGAGTTGTACACCAGACCACACCCAAATGTACAGTCTGTTGCTGAGTTGTACACCAGACCACACCCAAATGTACAGTCTGTTGCTGAGTTGTACACCAGACCACACCCAAATGTACAGTCTGTTGCTGAGTTGTACACCAGACCACACCCAAATGTACAGTCTGTTGCTGAGTTGTACACCAGACCACACACGAATGTACAGTCTGTTGCTGAGTTGTACACCAGACCACACCCAAATGTACAGTCTGTTGTAGAGTTGTACACCAGACCACACCCAAATGTACAGTCTGTTGCTGAGTTGTACACCAGACCACACCCAAATGTACAGTCTGTTGCTGAGTTGTACACCAGACCACACCCAAATGTACAGTCTGTTGCTGAGTTGTACACCAGACCACACCCAAATGTACAGTCTGTTGCTGAGTTGTACACCAGACCACACCCAAATGTACAGTCTGTTGCTGAGTTGTACACCAGACCACACCCAAATGTACAGTCTGTTGCTGAGTTGTACACCAGACCACACCCAAATGTACAGTCTGTTGCTGAGTTGTACACCAGACCACACCCAAATGTACAGTCTGTTGCTGAGTTGTACACCAGACCACACCCAAATGTACAGTCTGTTGCTGAGTTGTACACCAGACCACACCCAAATGTACAGTCTGTTGCTGAGTTGTACACCAGACCACACCCAAATGTACAGTCTGTTGCTGAGTTGTACACCAGACCACACCCAAATGTACAGTCTGTTGCTGAGTTGTACACCAGACCACACCCAAATGTACAGTCTGTTGCTGAGTTGTACACCAGACCACACCCAAATGTACAGTCTGTTGCTGAGTTGTACACCAGACCACACCCAAATGTACAGTCTGTTGCTGAGTTGTACACCAGACCACACCCAAATGTACAGTCTGTTGCTGAGTTGTACACCAGACCACACACAAATGTACAGTCTGTTGCTGAGTTGTACACCAGACCACACCCAAATGTACAGTCTGTTGCTGAGTTGTACACCAGACCACACCCAAATGTACAGTCTGTTGCTGAGTTGTACACCAGACCACACACAAATGTACAGTCTGTTGCTGAGTTGTACACCAGACCACACCCAAATGTACAGTCTGTTGCTGAGTTGTACACCAGACCACACCCAAATGTACAGTCTGTTGCTGAGTTGTACACCAGACCACACCCAAATGTACAGTCTGTTGCTGAGTTGTACACCAGACCACACCCAAATGTACAGTCTGTTGCTGAGTTGTACACCAGACCACACCCAAATGTACAGTCTGTTGCTGAGTTGTACACCAGACCACACCCAAATGTACAGTCTGTTGCTGAGTTGTACACCAGACCACACCCAAATGTACAGTCTGTTGCTGAGTTGTACACCAGACCACACCCAAATGTACAGTCTGTTGCTGAGTTGTACACCAGACCACACCCAAATGTACAGTCTGTTGCTGAGTTGTACACCAGACCACACCCAAATGTACAGTCTGTTGCTGAGTTGTACACCAGACCACACCCAAATGTACAGTCTGTTGCTGAGTTGTACACCAGACCACACCCAAATGTACAGTCTGTTGCTGAGTTGTACACCAGACCACACACAAGCAGCTACTACAGTGTCTACATTGTCAAGTTGCTCAGTGACGTCATGTCATTATGCTGACATGTGTTTGGCAACAACCAGTTATAAAATAGAATTTTACGACAATCAGATTGACAACACCGACACCACCCTGGTCTGTATGGGACTGTACCCTAGGACATGATGTCATCAGCTCTTTGTCCATATTTGATGAGAAGAGCGTAGCATTGAATGGTGATTGGTTGCATGTAGTGTTGTTATGAGGTAATGGGGTAGTGGGGTAGGTCCCTCATTATGTGTGTAGTCTACATGTGTGAATGTGATTCTTGTCACCAATGTCAACAACACCTTTTATGGTCTCGGTCTGTGCAGAGCGGGACGACATCGTGCAGACGTGTAGCATATCATGTGACAACACACTGACACACGTGAGTGACGAACACAGGCAGTGCTGCGAACACGAGATGCTGGAGGTCTCGCTAAGGCACACAGGCACAAAGCTAAGCCAGTATTAGTATGTATGCAGTAGACTGCCGTCCGTGGTCTGCCAGACAGTGAGCTGCATCTCTTGCCATTTACCACATGCATGTAAAGCACGATTCGTTCAAACATTAGATTACACCGTTATTTTATCTGCACCGCTCAGTCGTCCATTTCGCACGGCGCAGTCCACTGTTAGTTGGTGGTTTTCGTCTCCGTTCCTTTTCTCATTTTCTTGTAAACGTCTTCTACTGTAGTACTGTTGAACAGTCCCTACGTACCTTTGTTAGTCGTGCATTATCCTTTCCAGTCATTCTTACTCTTTCTATCAACTAATAATCCAGTCTGTAGTGGCCCCAACGCTCTCTCAGTGAGTAACAAGTTCAGCATAACGCTCTCTCAGTGAGTAATAAGTTCAGCATAACGCTCTCTCAGTGAATAAGTTCAGCATAACGCTCTCCTTCTCTCAACGACCTACGTATTCCAGTCAGTCCACTCAGCCAACGTTTGAAAAAGATTTCACGGAACGGACAATTCACTCAGTAAGTAAAATACATCATGTGCTATAGATCTATTTAAAATCCCCTACAATGTAGCATTAGTATCACTGATATAGCACACTGTGACTATGCCTACTCCAGAGCTAGGTCATCAGGCTGAGTGACACGGTTGAGAACTAGCATGTGTGCACTTGCTTGGTAGAAACCAGCCAGGTACTGCACTGACCTGGTTGACATAATGGGCTCTCGTTAGCTCCCGATACTGCACTACACCCACTGGTGTTTATAAGCCATTCACACGACGTCCAAACTCACTTTTATCGTACCGTTTCCAAGGATATTTACTCGGATACGAAAAACTTCGACCCACTCGTGCAACTTATTTTTATCTTGGCCTAGGTCCTTTTGCTCACGATTTTCTTTGCACGCCAGGAAAGTGTCAGTTGTTGAAAGTCCGTACTGCAAATCCATTGCTTGAACAAGGGATAATTTAAAATTTAACATTTCCCGGTATTTTCAGGAGGTCACTAGGGATACATTGACGGTTGTAAAGTTTGCCCAGCACCGTGTGAACTGGATCACGGTTTGCCAGTGTTATCTTGGTCACATACGTGCAAGTGTTTACACGTCGTGTGAATGGCCTATTAATACCCCTGGTTGTGTTTTCTCATGTACGATGCTTGCACTTGTGGTTAACACTACAATTATAGTATTCCTTGAGTTCACCTTATAGGGGATTCACACACACACACACTGGTAAAACCACGGTTATGGGAAAGTTGTTATGGAAACTATGGTACTGGGGGAAAGGAAGAAACTTTCGGGGAAAAATTGGCAAAGCTGTGGCCGTGGGCCTCAGGGCATTTGTTAAGGGAAAAATCCCATGGCTATACGATGCGCGTGTGTAGATCTTGTCTTTGGCGAGAACTCTGAACCCGTAGTTGTACGGGTGCATCGCAATCTGCATTTTCAGACAGTGCCCATCGGAAAATCGTGCACACAACGTACTACAAAAATGCAGTACAGATTATTTTTTTAATTGCCCCACCACAAATCCATTGCCAAAGATACGGCCAAGGTAAAACTGACCACGAGTGTGAACGGCCCCACTCCGTTGACCGATGGTCTGAACTTTTACCTTGTCCCGTGACCTCAGGTTTCCCCGTGAGTGCGAATCCCTTACTATAGGGTCAAACGGACCCATTGTTATTTGTGACTTCGCTCCCTCAAATCCAGATCCTGATTCTGTGGAAAAACAAGTTTCAATACTTCAGATGGGAGAATCCGACTTCGCATTGTTTTTCGGCGTGGTTAAGTCAAATTCTAGAATAGTTCAGTGAGTGTATTGCTTTGTCGGAGAGAGGAGATGTTCATGCGCTTGAGACCCGAAGTCCCGTTTCCATAAGACAAGCGCCTTTTTGAGGTGATGAGTTTTGGCTTGTTCTGGTCGGGTCGCAGTGTCGCAGACTATGCCATCATCATCAGCGTCGAACAACTTCTGGCCATGTGACATTTCCAGGCGTTGAGACTCTTTCGTCTTCCTCCATGAGCAATTGTTTTGCGCCAGCATACCAAGTAATAATTAGGGGTGAAACGAATGAACGAAAGTTCGAATATTCTATAATTCAAGCTGCCATTCAAAACCGATCACATCCACAAGAAGGTGCAGTATCTCATTCGCAAATATCAGCTGACCACCCACATCATATACAAGAATGCTCGGCTCAGCTCGCGGGTTTGCAGGTCTGCTTTGGAGAAGTCCCTATGCCGCAAATTCGTTGATCCACAGCAGCCAAGGAGAAGGGGAAGACCGAAACCAGCTTGCGTGGCATGTACAGCAGGTGCAGTGGACTGCACCCGCCGAAACGTGGTATACCACCTCGAGTGCCGTTGCGGTGATGACTATGTGGGTGAAACTGGCCGAAGCGTTGCGACAAGGTCAAGGGAGCACAACGATAATGCACGCAACGAGGTCCGAGGAAAGGCGCTGGGTGAGCATTACCGGATCTTCCATGCCGATGAGCCATTGTCGCTGGGGCAGACCGGATTCGCCAACTTCTGTGTGCTTGCGACAGAGCCAGACAGGGCAAGGAGAAGGATTCGGGAAGCGGTCAAGATCCGGGACATGGAGCCTAATATCAACACCAGCAGTGGTTGGGATCTCCTGTGAACTCTGGTTGCCTGGCTTTTTCATTGGAGTGATAGCTATCCATGTGAAACCTTAGCACCCACAAATTGTACGTATCACCACCCTAGACTTTAGCATTATGTTAGCACTGTCCACACTACTGTAGTCATGTGGCTGTTGCCGGTTTTTTTCTTCTCTCGCCTAAGAGTGTCCCCCCCCCCCTCCCCCTCTCCCCCTGCTGTATTCCACAGGTTGTACATAATTATCACCGCCCTAGTCTTTCGCACGGAGGACTAGCACCCCTATTGTGATCATGTGGCATGTGTCATTTTTCGCTTGGGAGTTGTTGTTTTTTTGTTTTGTTTTCCCCGCTGTATTCCGCACGCACCTAGCCAGCTTGTTGTTTTAAAGTCTGCCTTGCTTCCGTGTCTGCTTCATCCTGAAGATGGTCAGAGTGACCGAAACGTTGAGAAGAAAGAAGATTTGTTCAGCTGTGTGAAGAAGCAGTGCATCTGAGTGTTGGCCAGTGTTTCCACAATACAAGTTGTTCGAATATTCGTTCGAAAAATTTGAAAACGAACGAACGAACTCGCAAGATTGATAAACGAACACAGCAAGCAAGCATAAAGATCGCTAGTGACTAGAACACGAAGGAGCCGCGGAGGTTGGGAGTTCGCGAGCTTACAAGCTGGTCGACTGCGTCTGCCTTGATGATCACTTGAAGCAAGTTGAAGGAGTTGAGTGTCGCCGCGCGTCGGGACAAAGTTTCTTGAAATATTTCTGTGTGTCTGTTTGAGGTAGATTTGTACGTACGCGCAGTGAAAGGAGTCGAGTTGCTTGTGACATCTGTTCCTGAAAGCAAACGTTCACTCGTTGCAATCATGTCAAAACATTCGAGCCTTTCATCGCGGTCCGGAGTTGGAGCGGAATTTGATAAAGTGGTTCTATCATGCAACAGAGCGACGACGAGCAATCTTCATACTCACCTCAAGAAGTACCATTCTCCTGCTCTGACAACCTGAGCTAGCGATGAGAAGAAAACTCTCGTCCGGACGACGGTGTTGGACTTTGCAGCTAAGCTAACTGCAAAACCCTGTGATTCAGCGCAGGCTGGCGAGATAAAAAAAATTCTGTTCTGGCAGTGTAACATGCGGTCACTGAGCATTCTCAGTTTCTCAGTGATTCTGGCCTCTGGTTCTAGAGCTAGCTTACATGTAGATCTACATGCATGATCACAGTGTTTGTTCAGCATCACACCGTCAATACAGTGGCCAGCCAACAGAGAACGCCTGTACTGGCAGTGACAGTCTGTATTTATTTGGTGTTCAAAAACAATACATCCATGAAATACACAATGGAGAATGTTCGTTCGAGTTTGTTCGTTAGTGTGAGAGTTCGTTCGTATTCAAAATTCAATGTTCGTTCACCCCTAGACTAAAAATCAATACCATATGGCATATGCGCACGGTCCGCTCAGTTCGAGTGACGAGGCTTTGTACTTGTGCACTGTACACCATACTGTACTGTGCAGTCGTCTTGAAATTTTCTCGCTTCTCCCATTTCACCCATTCATTTGTGTTTATAGCGATAGTCTGAAATTGGTGCACTTCAAATCACTATACCTAGGTAATGGTTGGGCGGAATTGAATACTACTTGCAGATTTCCTATAATATATGCTGTACTGTAAAGAATTGATTAACCCTTTCACTGCCAGCTGACCACTCAAGGTGACAAGGCGCTCCCTGCCAGTCTGTCAGCTGAGCTGTACACCCCTACCAGGCACCTTTTACCTCCAGCTCGAAAAATCGAAAGGCCAACTTTTCCTGGAATTTTTGGTACTTTCTGTACGGAATGTCGCTTTCCAAAGTATACATCGTAGGTAGACAATTCATAAAGGAAGCCATTGCTGTCGAAAAATTGCCAAATCCAAAGTACAAACGTGCTGCGCAAAATGCGTGTCATGCGAAAGTGCGCCGCATGCGCAGCATACACTATGTACACGATCGGCCCGGACACTCGCGAAGTAAAGTTAGTTGTTTTGGAGAGAGAAGCAGATCCTTTTTTTCGTTGGGATTGAAAGATATGCCAGTGGACAGGAGAGCTACAATACTTGAAACAGAAGAGATAACTTGCGGAATCTTCTCTGTCTTAGTGGCAACAGGACTTCAGTTGCGAGAGACTTTCGTCCTGTCGTTGCGGACGAAATTCTTGTTGCTGCCACCAGAAAACTCGGAGAACGAAACGTTCGTAAGTCGTTTGGTGAAGCAGATCGTGGCGGCGAACAGCTGCGGAATGTTCTGCCGCCGTGGCGGTCGTTTGTTCTCCCGATTAGCAGCAGTCCAAATACTTTTCAACTTCGGAGAGTGAAGCACTTCCCTGTTCCGTTACAAGGGCGGCGTTCTCGGGTGTAATGCACTTTCGCATCAGCTTGCAGTAGATCGTCAGGTATTGAGCCAGAGGTAGGTGTCTAGGTGTTGGCGGATAATGCCGGCATTATATCGAGCATTATACCCTACCCGGAGCATTACGAGCATTATAAAGCATTACGAGGCCAAAAATGGCATTATACGACGTTCTACATGACTGCATAGTACATCTACACACATCGTCACTTCGTCATGTACAGATTCGTATCGGCTATAGCGTTGGTCTTTGATTGGCAACATTTATTATTATATTACGCGATGTGTTACTAGTACAAGCGATAGACCATCGACCGTACACATCATGCATGGTACCAAACAGATCGTGGCACGAAGTGCCAGGCCCAGCAGTATAATACTAGTAGTGCTAGCTAGCTGTGGAGTGTGGTCCAGCACAGTGTGGAAACTCTCGCAGAAACTTCCGGTCCCGGAAGTCTATCTTCGGCCAGCAGCTAGTACAGTTACTTTTTGAAGATCCAGGTACCAACGCCGAACCAACGAAACAAATGTGAGCCAGCATTGTTCCGGTGGAGGTGCGCACACGCACACATTCCAGACCTTACCCGGTTACCGTCCACAATGTTACAAAAAACATTCTTCATCGAAGCAAGAGTCCATGTCTTTGTCGAAGAGTAACGCTGGACTTTCACCGGACATTGACCATTGTGTAAGACCAGCTAACTAGCAGCCAACGCTGATGGCTGACTCGCGCGATGCCGTTCTTGGGATCGGGAGGAAGCTGGGCTTTCTCCAGATGAGCTTTTGGCGGAGTCCTCTGATGATAGTGACGTCGTCGAGTTGGAAACAGCAGATCCTGCCGCGATAGCGAGGAAGCGGTCTTTTCAGAAAACAGCTATTACCAAGTCTGAAAACGTTTCCAAAAGGACGCGAGTAGCTCATGGACAGAGCACTGAAGTGGCCATCAGTGACGAAACACGGGTGCGGGAGTTCCCAGATGAGCCGCTCAAAAGCGACTGTGGCAAGTTAGTGTGCCTGGCATGCCATACAACATTGTCAGGGAAGAAGAGTATAACCATGTCCCATATTGCTACCGCGAGACATAAACGAGGAAAGTCCCGTTTGGAGAGGGAAACTCAGAGGCAGAAGCTGGTCAAGGAGTCCTTTTTGGCGTATCCTCTTTGTGTCGCCTCAATATGACTGTATGTGTTTGTATCTAGCGTACATGTTTACCTGATATTGTATTATGTGTTTATCATAGCATGGGTGCAATATTATAGTGTTTTTCTTAGCCCAATACCGCAAGGTTCAGGTGTTTATATTCCATCCGACGGAGCATTATCAGCATTATTTGGAGCATTATATGGCCTTTTGTGGAGCATTACTGAGAGCATTATATCCCATATTACGGAGCATTATCCGCCAACACCTATAGGTGTCGTTGTAGAAAGAATATAATTATGTTGTAGCTGACATACCTGTAGTGTCTCTTGACCGTGCTGGTCGCCATTGTAACGTGGTATTATTTATTTATTTATTTCTGCACCTCGTGGCATGTCAAGACAGCCAATTGAATTGAGGAGAGGGTGAGACCAACCACGGAAGAAGAGAAAAAAAGAAAATGAAGAGCACGTACACAAAGTGGGAAGAGATTAGCAACTTACAAAGCAATGGGATGCTCAGCGAGCTATGCAGCGGAAGTGGTGACTTTGTCTACTGGGAGATACTGAAGTGC
Source organism: Sycon ciliatum (assembly GCF_964019385.1). Taxonomy (NCBI): domain Eukaryota; kingdom Metazoa; phylum Porifera; class Calcarea; order Leucosolenida; family Sycettidae; genus Sycon; species Sycon ciliatum. The sequence continues at coordinate 33,134,296 of NC_088650.1, read as the reverse complement.
TGTCTGACGAGGGTACGGAATTTGGGCATATCTGGAGCTTGTCTAACACTGGGAGGCAGTTGGAGCCACGTGGAGTAGGAGGAAAAGAAAGGGGAATTTACGAATAGGGTAGACCTAGCTAGAGGGAGACGAACGCAGCTTCGGGTGGTGCCACCTGAATTGAACCAATTAAGGGACTGTAAATGAGAAGGGTGCTGGTCAAGAAAAATTGAGGGGGGTAGTTCTTAGAAAATTTTAGTTCTGGACCCAGTGAGCGCCGCCAGCGCTGTTTCAATCAAGTTTGCAGTGAATGTGTCCCCGAGGAATCCAGCGTCTGGTTGTCTCTAGAGAAGAACCCGGGTTAAGGGTCAAACCGGATTAGGGATCGGGGGGGGGGGGGGGGAGGGGTCACTTGGCACGTACATTGTGGGGGTGATCCTTCGGAGCCCGGGGGGGGGGGGGGGGGGTCACTTGGCATGTACATTGTACGGGTGATCCTTATACCGGGATTTAATTTCCGGCCCAAGGGGGTCCCCGTCGGTTTCCGAGGAAGCCGTAACTTTTTTTGCTCCAAACTATGTTTCCGGCGTCCATCTACTCACGAAAAGTCGTTTTGCACACCTTTTTTTCCCATCCCTGTACAACTGAGTCAAGCTATGTCCGCGCAGAGTTAGGTGGACTCTTAAAGGGGAAGTTAAGGCAAAAATTAAAATTTCACCAGTTGTAGTCTTCGGGGTGCTGAGTCGAATGGTCGTGGTCCGAGGAAGCTGAGACGCTCCCTTCCTACTTGAATCCCAATCGAACTCGCGCACTTCCACCGAAACTGGGTGACTGCGCCCTACTAGATGGGGATTTGTGTGCAAAATGTCACTAAAAGCGCCATTTCGTTCTTATAAAAGCACGGATGACCGCGATTGGCCCATATGTTGTAGTCTTTTGGACGCTGAGTCGATTGGTTTTGGTCCGAAAAGGCTGCGATGCAGCGTTCCTCCTTTATTCCCAATCGAACATGGTTGAACAAGCGGTCACATGCTCCTGGGTACGCCATTCACCTGGTCACTGTGCCTGCAGGGTACAACTTACTAGCCTGTTTGACCTTTTTTGGGTGCAGTCCTGTCACTCGAGTTGAACTCGAGTTGAACCTTGGTGTGAAATTCTCCACAGGCCTTAGCCTAAATCGAGGGAGTCTCTAGATATTTATTTAGAAACGAAAACTAGTCGTTTAAGGGGGAGGGGGTTGAGCGCCTGTTCGTTTCTCGAAAAATATCGATGCACAGTTTGTATGTGTGATCATGTTCAGAAAAAAAGAAAAATATATCGATACTATGTACCGTTTGCATGTGTTCATTTCTGAGGGAGGGGGGAGGGAGGTTGAAAAGAAATGACTAGTTTTCGTTTCAAAATAAATATCGGTATTTACGGAAGGTCCCTTACTTTCCGCAGCTGCGCGCTTTGGACTGTAGCCGTGCAAGCAATGATCAGCGCTACTCCAGAGTCTGCGCAGTGCATGTACAGACAGTGCACAATCGATCATCATTTGCTTTATTGCGTGCTAATATCATGTGTCTGCGGGGGCCCGCTCACTAGGCACCGGCGGATTATGCCGGCATAATTATTGGCATAATTGGGTGGTTGAAAATTTGGAGCATAATTTGGCATCCTTTCGGAGGTAGGAGCATAACTACATGATTGTACCACAGTTCTAGTATGTAGGCTACAGAATTGTGTACAATGCACCTGATCAGCGCTAGTGATCTGTTTGGTAAAGGGTTTGGAGGTCATGCAGATATAGTTTTCAGTGAAAAGCAGGGTTTTATGAGGTATCCCGAGATGGACGAGATAGTGATGGGTAGTCCGCAAACGGACTCTGCGTACATGTACATTATTCATGATACGAAGTCGTGACCTCGGGATTTTAGCAGCGTGGCTGTGCAGACTATGGATATTGCTCTAATAATTAGAAAATATCAAGTGAGGTATTGTTGATGTTCGATCATGATGGAGAGGTGGAGCTACGAGAGAGATGAGCTGATTATTCGCAGGGTGAGGTTGACATCGGTTGGACGAGTATGACGATTACGAAGACAGTCAGTTGAACATGATCATTTTGAAAGGTAACTCAAACACAATTTAGCAATGAAAAATCTTTTTACAAAAGCAGTTGTAGTGAATAGAAGATGCAATGTTTTCTCTTTTCTTTGTTGATCTCTAGCATGCATGGACACCTTGGCATGGGGATACTCATGTATTTTGTTGTACTTATGGCCACTTGCAAGTACATGTACAATGAACGAAAAAAGCACAATTTTCCAAACTTTGAAGCTCCATACGTACAACAAAGTAGGGTCCGGCGGATTCTGCCGGCAGAAAATTTGGCAGAATTCGGTACTTTTTCTGGTAAGTTTCATGCATGTTTGGTATGTGGATAAAGAAATGGAGCAGACTTCGAGGAATTGCCCGCCATAAGGTTTGTATGGTTCTGCCAATTTCACTGCTTTTCGAGCAGAACCTGCCACCTTTTCGAGCAGAATCCGCCGGTCCCTACAACAAAGTGAATGCGTATCCCCGTGTGCCAAAGCATAATACAGCTGTATGAGGATTTTGCGAGCATAATGCGAGAATCCATGAAAGCATAATTCCATGCGAGCATAATCCGCCCGAGCCTACCACTCACCATTTCCCTGGCATAGGGGGATGAATGACGCCTCTCCAAATGTTCCTTTTGCCGAAGCCCATCTTGTTGGCGACTAGCTAACACGGGTAACGGATACCGACTGATCAACAGAGACTATCTTAAAATAGAGTTGTCATTGTGTGCAGATTGTAAAGTTTCATTTTCTTTTTATTTAAAGTTTTTGTTTTGTTTTGCTTTGCAGTTGTTGCCGCGGTCAGGCCAGTGAAATCATGTTCTGTGATTGCCATGGTCAGGCCAGTGAAATCATGTTCTGTGATTGCCATGGTCAGGCCAGTGAAATCATGTTCTGTGATTGCCATGGTCAGGCCAGTGAAATCATGTTCTGTGATTGCCATGGTCAGGCCAGTGAAATCATGTTCTGTGATTGCCATGGTCAGGCCAGTGAAATCATGTTCTGTGATTGCCATGGTCAGGCCAGTGAAATCATGTTCTGTGATTGCCATGGTTAGGCCAGTGAAATCATGTTCTGTGATTGCCATGGTCAGGCCAGTGAAATCATGTTCTGTGATTGCCATGGTCAGGCCAGTGAAATCATGTTCTGTGATTGCCATGGTCAGGCCAGTGAAATTATGTTCTGTGATTGCCATGGTCAGGCCAGTGAAATCATGTTCTGTGATTGCCATGGTCAGGCCAGTGAAATCATGTTCTGTGATTGCCATGGTCAGGCCAGTGAAATCATGTTCTGTGATTGCCATGGTCAGGCCAGTGAAATCATGTTCTGTGATTGCCATGGTCAGGCCAGTGAAATCATGTTCTGTGATTGCCATGGTCAGGCCAGTGAAATCATGTTCTGTGATTGCCATGGTCAGGCCAGTGAAATCATGTTCTGTGATTGCCATGGTCAGGCCAGTGAAATCATGTTCTGTGATTGCCATGGTCAGGCCAGTGAAATCATGTTCTGTGATTGCCATGGTCAGGCCAGTGAAATCATGTTCTGTGATTGCCATGGTCAGGCCAGTGAAATCATGTTCTGTGATTGCCATGGTCAGGCCAGTGAAACCATGTTCTGTGATTGCCATGGTCAGGCCAGTGAAATCATGTTCTGTGATTGCCCGTATAAGAGGCTTTAAAAAAATCAATCGATCATCGACGCATCGCGTAGTACATGATTGTACAAATTTCATATTCGCGTGTCAAACTTTCGTGATTCGGCCCTGCTCGCGAAAGTCGCGGAAGTTAATCGCTCGCGAAAGTTTGTCGGTTAACAGTAATAGCTAGGCTTCAAGTCTGAACCAAATTCCATGCTCCGCGCAATGAAAGTTGACGGGAAAGGGGAAAATACTCGCACCGACTCTGGGAGGTGGAAGTGCGTGAGAACCGATTTCCTCCCCGCTGCTCGGCAAAAATCGGATGCGCATTTTCAACGACGCAGGTTCGATTTTTTCAAACGCCAACCCATACTTCTGGCAGCGTATTTCGATGGGTATGGACATCATCCAGGGCCCAGTGGTCGTCTACCACGGCTAAACATCTCCAATATTCGAAAATAGAGGGCCAAACTGGGTGAGGTCTGCCTGTCGACGGAAGTCGACAACAGCACTGGGGACTGCATGTTTACTCGTCGACGCAAGTCGACAATGGCACTCCGAGTGCATGAATGCGCTGTCGACTGCAGTCGACAGTGGCAGTGAAAGCGTTAAGACTAAAATCGGAGCATTTGGAGCGAGTTTGAAAATTGACTGCAGTCACTATTGCCATAAGCAAATTTACACATGCGCTCAGCGTCACGCACGCTGGTTCAGTACCCCGGTGAATGGTCGCTTTCTTTGCATCTTATCTCTTTCACGGCATGCCAGGGAAGGCCGAGAAAGTAATCGTGACTAATTTCACGGCAGTTTGTGCGCAAACCAGTCCCTCAAAAATACATCACGATGTTTTTGTTTACTGAGGAAGTAGATGGAAAACCACTCGTTTGAGGGGCTACCGACCGATCTCCCGCGTGGCTATCCCCATTTGAGGGAGATCTCCTGACCAAAGAGAAAATGAACTTGGCAGCTCTGAAATAGATGAAGTGCAACCACTGCAACCACTGCAACCACTGGAACTGCAGCACATACCGTGTTTTCCGGGGTGTTGGCTGCACTTTGAAATGCATCCATAAAACATCCCTGCGGCTTATAAATAATCCGAATGCTGGTTATGCTCTACAGCGCTCCGTGCATATAATGAGTGTATGATGTCATTCGACTGTTTTCATGTACTGAAATCCATCATTCCACTTGCACAAAGCTTCTACATGTCAGTTCAGAGTGAAGGACAAACTAGGCCCTTTTTGCTATAAGTTATAACCTCAGTTGTTCTTCATAAATTGTTAACCCTTTGATCTCGAACCACGAGTTAAAGGTCATTTTGGATGCAGTGAATGGGATTTTCGGTCTTTGACCACTTGCTGGGGAGCTGATCTACTCACCTCCCACCGCTTTAGGAGCTGCATCTGCGCCTTGATCCTTGGTGGCGTTCCTACGGATGTGGAAAACTCGGCCTCTATAATAGAGAAACCGAGTCTGACGCGAACCGTGAATTTTTTTGAACACGAGTTTGCTCGTACGCAACCATGCCAGTTTGTGCAGCGCATACACATCACTGTTCAAATTGTCGTAACTCCATTGTCCTTTCTTCAATGGCTAAGAATGAGGGCTAATCGGAAAGCTGAGAGAATAATATTTCCAGCCGTGTGTCGTTTGATCTAGCGATGAAGATTCACTGAGCGCCGAAGAGCGAAACATGGATGCGCTTGAATTTGTTTCAAAAGGGACGTCGCCTGTGACTCATGGTTGCAAAGCGCATGCGTAGTGGAAACCAAAATTTAATGCATCGCTTGGGCTTCAGGAACCTGCAGGGCTGTGAATCACCGTTCTACATTGAGTAAAACTTCAGAACCAATGACATTTGTGGATGTGGGTATAGGATCTCGCTCAGGCGCAATAGGGCAGCTCTCAAAAGACATGACGGCGATTCCGTTGGTCCTGTGGAGTACTTAGTGGCGATATCTGGCGAGAGGAGGCTGTAGGTTTCCAAAGAGACCAAGATGGAGATATTCCAAATCTGGTGCGTGAAATTAGATAATGTTGAAATGCATACTGGGACTGTTGCGCGATATGTCGCGCACCTCTGCGCGAATCCTGAAGGAATCCATGGATGCCATGGTAGGGCTCAAAGAGTTAAGCATTGTAATGTCTTGTACGTATGTATGTGCCGGTACCCATTAAGTTAGATTGTCCAAACTGTAAAAGTCTGACGTATGGTTTATACTTCACAACAAAAATACGAATTTTGGGACTGCAAAGCGACAAGTAGCTTAGACTCTGGGGGCTGGGGAAAACGAATGTCGCAATCGACTTGTGTCGTGTCTCCTGTGCACCAAGCGCTAAATGTTGTACCGTCCGACTTTGTAGGATGTCACTGGACATTAACCATTTTCATACTTGACCACATTTCTTATGTGAAAAAGGGGCCAGACACGGTGCCATACACTTATACACACACACACACAAACACACACACAAGCGCATGCTCACACACACAAATGCATGCATGAACAGGTGCTAAATTGAGGTCTGTGGGTCCTGGCTATGCCAATCGTCTACTCAGTCTAGTATAACTTGGGGAATAAAAGTAAATTGATCAACTCATTTCTGGTGTTGTGTATTTGTGTGTGTTTGTGTGTGTGTGTGTGTGTGTGTGTGTGTGGCGTGTGTGTGTGTGTGTGTGTATCGTTTGCAATTGCGGTCGGCGTTTCAGTAGACCACAGGACCTATCCCGTCATCGCTCCTACTGTTCCGAACCTGCTCAACCCCCCATGGGGTCCGCATAGCCAGAATATGGCAGCGCATCCAAGGTCCAAGGTCCAAGGTGTGTATGTGTGTGTGTGTGCTGTGTGCTGTGTTTCTGCTTGGGAACAATGAAGGAAATGAAGAAAGAGGAACTTCGAACTGGTGGGTGCCAATCTGTCTGCTCGATTTGAGAACTTCTTCGTAGTAATGATTTTTGGTTATCACAGTCTTCACGTATGAGATATTAGAGAAAAACAAAGGCAGAGATTGTGACAGAGAGAGGGAGATAGATAGATAGCTCATGTGGGGTAGTGCCTTTGCTGTTTGCGTTATGCAGAGCTCACTGACTTGTCAGTTTGAGCACTCTGGCAAGGTACGTTCGGGCCTGGTTTAAATCTGGCTTTGGAAAATTCATTTTCATTGCTACCAAGTTCAGCCTCGTTTTCCCTGTGCTGCGCTGATGAGTCCACAAAGGACGAAACAGTTCTGTCCGCAGATTGATTAGATAGATTGATAGATACAAAGCAGCAATTTTGGGAATTGCCAGTAACCATAATTGTAATGTCTGTGTGATACTGGAGTTATTCGTGAATCGTGTAGAGTGATATCAATTTACGTGCCGAGTATCACATATGAGAGGTTGGTGCGACTTTTGGCGATAGTAGGGGAAGAGTGTGTTGCTCCCTACATGGGAGCTCACGGTTTTACTGTCAAGTGAGAATTCAAGTCGGCCGGAAAACCGCGAGCTCCCATGTAGGGAGCAACACACTCTTCCTCATGATACTTAGAGTTATGAAAAATCCAAACTGGACCTCTTTCTGTCTTTTTAGTTAGTTAGGTAAATAGATAGATAGGTAAATAAATATAATTATACCCAATGCCGTATACTGTATACATAGTGAGAGAAACAGAGAAACAGAGAAATAGAGAAACAGAGAGATAGAGAAACAGAGAGATAGAGAAACAGAGAGATAGAGAAACAGAGAGATAGAGAAACAGAGAGATAGAGAAACAGAGAGATAGAGAAATAGAGAAACAGAGAGATAGAGAGATAGAGAAACAGAGAGATAGAGAGATAGAGAAACAGAGAGATAGAGAAAAGGGGTGCGTGGGGGTGGGGGGGGGGGGTTGGAGGGAGGGCGAACAGGAAGAGAATAAGCAAAGGGAGGGGGGGGGCTCTCAATTGCTTTTGTGACTGGTAAACTCTGTTGTACTTGAGGCATTCTACCATTTCCCATGATAACATGTACTAATGATTGTTGCTGCTACTGCTGTTGCTGCTCTTCTTGCTGCTACTGCTGCTGCTGCTGCATTATTATTGTTTATTGCAATGCAGCTGCTGTGGCTGAGGACATCATTCGTGGCAAGGACGAGGCCAGTGTGGTACGCGTGCGTATGTACCTTATCGGCAAGTACGCCACAGGAAAGTCCAGCTTTGTCCGGGCACTGCTCGGTGAAGAGTTCATTGAAAACGCGGACAGCACCGACTCCATTTCCATCCATCGATCCAGACTCAGAATGCATCTCTCCTCTCAAACCGCCACAGGCACACAAGAGGCAGCACAAGTTCTTGTGGATGACAGTGAACATAGTTTCTTTGTCAATCTACTCACAGCTCACAACCGATCATCTGTAGAACTGGTCCAAAAGATCAAGAAACGTCCGCAAGAATCGATCTTGTCCAAAGTCCAGACACTATTCACTTCATGGCTCACTTCGTCATCTACTGAATCCGCTACCGGCACCAGAGCATCTGCTGCATCCGCTGTCAACAATGAGTTTGCCAATGTTCCCCACGCTAATGACCTGACCAAAGTGGCACCAGATGTTCGCTCGTCTGTCAGCAATATCGATAACAGTTCAAATGAAGAGGAAGCAGCATACGCGTTTCTTGAGCTGTGGCACATGGGTGGACAGATGCCGATGTTGTTACAACAAAGCATCTCGTTTTCAGTTTGTGACAGCGTGTACATTGTGACTCTTGACATGAGGTGTGACCTGGATGAGGAGGTAACGGAAGACGTCTACCGCTTTGATGGTCAGGAGATTGTAACTTCTACACCGTTGCCAGGAATGACACAGGCTGACTACCTTCACATGTGTCTGTCACTGATTGCTTTGCAGCATAGCAGCAATAGCAGCCACCATCATGATGAGAGTAGCACATCCATCATGGTTGTTGTTACACATGTGGATCTTGTCGACGACAACCAAATAGAGAAGAAGAAGGACATGTTCTTCAATGCCGTGTGCAAGCTGGCTGAAAGGGCCGGACCCAACGTCAAGGTCTGTAGACCCTTCTTCGTTGACAATCACCGTCTTCAAGATCGCGTATCTTGCCACAGCCAGCTTGCTGAAGCACAGCAAGAGCTCTCTAGAATTGTCTCTACCTTTCCTGTCCAAGCAATTCCCTTGATGCAAGTAAAGATAGAAGAAGCTATTTCTCTCCACAAGACGGTAATGCTGCGCTATGCAAAGGCTGGGTGCAGTGATGATACAATGCAAGCTACCAGTAGTGATCAGCAGCAGCAGCAGCAGCGGCAGCAGCAGAGTTTTGTTAGTATGGACTACCCACAGTTTGTAGACTTTTGTCGGCATGTTAGCGGCAAAGATCTCACCACTGCACAAGTGTCTGATCTACTGCACCACCTTCAGCAACATGGCACAGTGTTTTGCTGTGACTGCCCGCATCCACTCACTTCAAGCGTCATTTTCCTTGAACCCCAGCAGCTGCTGCTCAACTTTGTACGCTTGATGACCTTCCCTCTGAAGGAGACAGCTTTTCCAAGCACCTCAGCAACATTAGTCAGAGAAGTGCAACACTTTCGACGTACGGGAATTGCCAGCGCGAGGTTGATAGAGAAAGTTTGGTATCCTCTCAGCCATGTTGTCCAGCTAGCTCTCTGCAAATCCATGTGTTACTTCAACCTGGCAGCAGAACTTCAGCCCGCCAGCAGTGCAGCCACCGGCAGTACAGCCACCAGCAGTACAGCCACCAGCAGTACAGCCACCAGCAGTACATCCACCAGCAGTACAGATACCAGCACCGGAGGGTGTGGCAGTAGAGTCGGCGGCAGCAGCAACAGCAGCAGCATCAGCAGACAAGACAGATGTCCGGTTGTCACGCCAGGCCTACCCGACCTCTTCATCCCGTTCTGTTGCAACCAGGAAGCATTACGGTTGGTTTTGGAGGATGATGTCCCCTTTAAGCTACCGTTTAACCACCTCAGTTTCCCTGGGATGCTGTTTCCTCCACCACTGTTCGGTCGCTTAGTCACCTACATAATTCATCGTATGATGAAAGAGCCAGCCAGTCTTCAGTTCGCATCCAGTGCGACATCACTGAATTTGGAGGTTGGTTGTAGTCAAGTATGCCTCTGCTGGACACCAACAGGTGTTCGCTTAGAATGCGCTGCTGATACACCATCCATACTTGCTGATGTGGCTTGGGATATGAAGAGTGCAATTGTTGACTTCACACAAGTTCTCAGCACCCAAGGGGACCAGCAGTTCACAGTTGTTGGCGAGTCATTTGTCTGCACTTCCACATCATGCCAGGATCGCCTGAAGGAATGCAGCAGTCCTGCAGAAGTGCTGGTATACTCTTCGTGGGTGTTGCTGACCAGCTTGCAAAAGAGGCATTTCTTGATGTCATACGAGTCGGATAGGAACACTGCTCTGAACTTCAAGGCAACGTGTGCTACGTGCAAGGAGAGGGTCATTGTCCCGAGGTCCTTCTGGCCCTGGCTGCGTAAGGATGTGCCATTTGTCCAAGCTGAGGTGAGTTGTGAAGATTTTCTTCCACTGTCTTGTATGGTTTCAGCATACACTTGAAATGTCAAGCTGCAAGAATAGATACTTTGCTGCAATATCTACACCATCATGTGACTGTGATCATGTGACTGTGATCATGTGACTGTGATCATGTGACTTAAATCGTGTGACGGTGAGGATTTGACTGATCAAGTGACCGTGTGTCGTTTTTAGTTTTCATTATTTCTTCAAGGAGAAGTAGTTTCTTTTCCGCAATACTCAATAGAATTCTACTGGATGAAAAAAAACTAGCATAGAATTGCAATGCAATACGAATGGAGGATAATTATTATTTTACGGTATACGTCTGTGGAATTGGCCTGACTGAACTTTTCTCTTGTTTGTGTTTCTTGCCTGAATATCTTCGGATGTCTAAAACGGTTTCAGCAGCCACTAGCAGCAGCAGCAGCAGGGCCACCAGCAGCAGTGCCACTAGCAGCAGCAGTGCCACCGCCAGCACCAATGCCACCACCAGCAGCAGTGCCACTAGCAGCAGCAGTGCCACCAGCATCAGTGCCACCAACAGCAGCAGTGCCACCAGCAGCAGCAGTGCCACCACCAGCAGCAGTGCCACCAGCAACAGTCCCACCAGCAGCAGCAGTGCCACCAGCAACAGTCCCACCAGCAGCAGCAGTGCCACCAGCAGCAGCAGTGCCAGCAGCAGGACAATCAGCAGCAGCAGCTGCATTACCTCTGCCATCACCATCATCATCACCAGCAGCAGTGGCAGCAGCAGCAGCGGCAGTTCCACCACCACCAGCAGCAGTGCCACTAGCACCAGTGCCACCACCACCAGCAGCAGCAGTGCCACCAGCACCAGTGCCACCAGCAGCAGTGCCACTAGCAGCAGCAGTGCTACCAGCAGCAGTGCCACTAGCAGCAGCAGTGCCACCACCAGCAGCAGCAGTGCCACCAACAGTAGCAGTGCCACCAGGATCAGCAGTTCCACCACCAGTAGCAGAGCCACCAGCAGCAGCAGCAGTGCCACCAGCACCAGTGCCACCAGCAGCAATGCCACTAGCAGCAGCAGTGCTACCAGCAGCAGCGCCACTAGCAGCAGCAATGCCACCACCAGCAGCAGCAGTGCCACCAACAGCAGCAGTACCACCACCAGCAGCAGCAGCAGTTCCATCACCACCAGCAGTTCCACCACCAGCAGCAGTGCCACCAGCAGCAGCAGTGCCACCACCAGCAGCACTGCCACCAGCAGCATCAGCAGCAGTGCCACCAGCAGGAGCAGCAGTGCCACCAGCAGCAATGCCACCAGCAGCAGTGCCACCAGCAGGAGCAGCAGTGCCACCAGCAGCAGTGCCACCAGCAACAGTCCCACCAGCAGCAGCAGTGCCACCAGCAGGACAATCAGCAGCAGAAGCTGCATTACCTCTGCCATCACCATCATCATCATCATCACCAGCAGCAGTGGCAGCAGCAGCGGCAGCAGCAGCGGCAGCAGCAGCGGCAGCAGCAGCATTAGTACCCGCAGAGGCAGTTTCATGCCAACGGTCAACATCACCGTAAGCACATAGACTTGTTGTAATTCAAATCATGTGTACATGGTACAGGTATTGCTTCACACCTGATCTCAATTCTACCTTTCATATGCTAATAGCAATGATACTCAAAGTCCAACTCGGATGGTGAGCCAATAAAATTGTGGTGAAAAAGGAAAAGGACAAAATGTTACGAGTTATGACTAACTGTCCCCCAATGTAACCAGATCGTATACAATCAGCGAGTGCGACAAAATGGCACAAAACTGACCAGGAGTACTGAGACATTCGGCAACACTGTTGGTGGACTGTTGGTGGACAGATAGTCATAACTCGTCACATTTTGCCCTTTTCCTTTTTCACCATAATTACTCCAAGTCCCTATCACTATTTTCTTCTCTCTCGATGTCTTTCTGTGTGTGTGTGTGTGTGTGTGTGTGTGTGTGCGTGTGTGTGTGTGTGTGTGTGTGTGTGTGTGTGTGTCTCTCTCTCTCTCTCTCTCTCTCTCTCTCTCTATCTATCTCTCTATCTCTCTCTATCTGTATATATCTCTCTCTCTATCTATCTCTCTTTCTCTCTCTTTCTCTCTCTCTCTCTCTCTCTCTCTCAACCAACCAACCATGTCAAACCCACTTTCTCTGACACTACCTGCTTTGAGTACTTCCAACACACATATGCAGACCAGGATCGTGCCACTTCGTACGAATCCTGCCCCAGTGCAGGGAAGCCCCGGGATTGCACCCACCCAGTCGATGAGGGGACCCCTACATGGACTGAATTTCAGAATGTTTTGAAGAAGTGTCGCAACACCTCTGCACCGGGTCCTGACAAGATACCTTACATAGTTTGGAAGCTTTGTCCCTCCCTTCAATCCATTCTTTTCACCATCTTTGGGCGGGTTTGGGAGAGCAAGATCATTCCAAGGCAGTGGCAGGTAGCGTGTATCACACTCCTGGCCAAGGGGGAGGTGTCTGATGATCCTTCGAAATTCCGACCGATTGCTCTAGCGAACACGTCCGGGAAGATCTTTTTCACCTTAGTTGCAAAGCGCCTCTTGAAACATATGCTAGGCAATAAGTTCTTCGATGGTGACAACCAGAAAGGATTTATGCCTGCAAAGGCTGGGTGCTTAGAGCATACATCACTTTGTTATGAGGCGATGCGTGATGCAAAGACGGCAAAACGCCAAATTTGCATTGCGTGGATAGATTTGAAGAATGCATTTGGTTCAGTGCGCCACAATCTGATACAGTATGCTCTAACCCACTACAGCCTTCCTTTGCAATTCAGGAAATTAATTTTTTCCTACTACGACAGTCTTTGCGCTTTCGTCGTACAACCACACACACCCACCTTTAATTACAACATTGGTGTTTTCCAGGGGTGCCCCTTGTCCCCGGTCCTTTTCAATATTTGTTTCCAGCTTCTGCTGGACTCACTTGCAGCCCCTGAATTAAGTTGCCTCTCCTATGATTTTAAATCTGCCCCTTTGCAAGTGTCCCAAACAGCTTTTGCTGATGACTTAGGCCTCTATAGCAAATCTAGTGCAGGTTGTCAAAAACTCATTGCGGTCACGGAGGACTTTCTCTCGTGGACCCAATGTATGCAGGCGGCGCCGCACAAATGCAAAAGCAGTGCAGCAAAGCTTGTAGATGGCCGGTACAAACCTTACGATCCCTGCCTGACAATGTCAGGGAGGAAGATCGCTTTCATTGACACTGCAGAGTTCAAGTTCCTGGGGCGAAGGCTGCATGCTGATTGCTCTGAGCAGACCCAGCGGGAAGACATCCGTCAACTCACTGTATCTCTCATGCAAAAAGTAGATGGCTCTTGGCTTCAAGACCACCACAAGCTATGGCTTTACCACCATCTTGTAGTGCCCAAGCTTTCTTGGTCTTTCCAGGTTCTTGAACTCACACAAGGTTTTGTACGTGAACTGCACTTTATGTGTTTACCATTTCTGAAGAAATGGTCAGGCCTACCTCGATGCGCAAACTCTGCCATTCTTTTTATTGGCAGTCGCAAACGCTTTGGCTTACGCCTCCACTACCTTCCTACGGTGTGGAAAAAGTGCCAGTCCATCAAATGGCACATTCTTCGATCGAGTGGGGACGCGCGCATGAGGGCGCTGTACACTCTGCGTCGGAGTAAGGATGCGAAGCTGACAAAGCGATATGCGGCGACAATAGAGCTGGAGTGTGCAGAGGCATCAGTAGGTTCAGGGACTCTCCGTCCACCGTCATCTTCAAGTCATCGTGCAGGGTTGGGTGCTCCTGCTCCGAAGCAGCATTCCAAACCCCCGAGGAAGGATCTCCTTCAAACATTTGAGGAGATCAACGCGCAGGAGCAGATTTTGAGGCTGAAGACTCTTCAGGTGCAAGGCAAGTGGTTGGAGTGGACATCGGTGATGTGGCAGGACCTCTCGTGGAAATCCCTTTTGTACGGTGGTACTGGTAAGGATTTGAAATTTCTTCTCGCATCAACCCTCGACGTGCTACCTTCTCCGACGAACCTACGCCGTTGGGGAAACACCGTAGTGGATCCGTACTGTAGTTTGTGCCGTACCTGGGCCTGTACTACGCGCCACGTGCTTGGCGCTTGTCGCGTAGCGCTGGACCAGGGACGTTACACCTGGAGGCACGACAACGTACTCGGGGTCATCGTCAGGAACATGCGTGAGGAGATTCGAATCCGCACTGCTGCAAACACCGTACAAACCGAAAATTCAAATGAGCTTGACTTCATCTCGTTTTGCAAGGCGGGAGAGAAGCCAGTTCGCGTTCAGCCCAGACGAAAGTTGGTTACGACTGATCTCCTGTCAGCGGCCTCAGACTGGAAACTTCTTGTCGACTCAGTTAGTGCAAAGATTTCTTTCCCTAGCTGTGTTGCACTTACCACCCTAAGACCAGATATAGTTCTGTACTCTACGAGTCGTAGGATTGTATTCTGGATGGAGTTGACAGTTTGTGCTGAGGACAGATTCAGTGTCAGTAACTCGCGGAAGGACAGGCGGTATGCGGATCTGGCCGATCAATGCCGAGCAAACGGGTGGCAGGTCGTTTCTTTTTCGGTTGAGGTAGGTGTGCGTGGTTTCATCCCGGACTCTCTTCGGAGGGCTCTGAAAGCGCTTGGATTTTCTAATCGAAGAATAAAATTTATTTGTAATTTGTGCAGTAAGACGTCTCTGCGAAGCAGCTACATCATCTGGTTGCGGCGTCAACAAAAACACTGGTCGGAAGATCCACTTTTCTGAGGTACTGTATGTGGGGCTCCGTTTATTGAGGTGCGTTGAAATTTATTCTCTTTATCTTATTATTTCTTTTCTATAATTTCCCCATATGAGTTCCTATCAGTTGCTGTGAACACCTTGAGTGGAGAGCGCTTGCTCGAGCGTTGAACCGGGTTCTTAATCCACCATACCCAGTTCGCAAGGCTGGGCGGGGTTGTGAGCAGGCTTTCATTTCATCTTTTCTTATTATTTCTTATTATTTCTGCTTTTCATCTCATTACAAAAATTCTGCGCTTTTTCTCCATCTGCGCATAAAATCTAGACTGACAACCTGCTTGTTAAATCATGCACCTGCTTTCAGGCGTAAAAACCCTGTTGTAGAGGTCTCAGTCCTCATTTGTTAGACTTACCTGTCTTTATAAATGTAACTTACTCTCTCTCTCCCTCCCTCCCTCCCTTCCTCCCTCTCTCCTCTCTCTCTCTCTCTCTCTCTCTCTCTCTCTCTCTCTCTCTCTCTCTCTCTCTCTCTCTCTCTCTGTCTCTCTCTCTCTCTCTCTCTCTCTCTCTCTCTCTCTCTCTCTCTCTCTCTCTCTCTCTCTCTCTCTATCTATCTATCTGTCTCTCTCTCTCTCTCTCTATCTGTCTCTCTCTCTCTCTCTCTCTCTCTCTCTCTCTCTCTCTCTCTCTCTCTCTCTCTCTCTCTCTCTCTCTCTCTCTCTCTCTCTCTCTCTCTGTCTATCTCTCTCTCTCGTAAAAGCAATAAAGCAATATATAAAACTGACTCTGCCGTCATCACCATGCATCAACGAAGTCAAAATATTAATTCTTTCCAGAATCAATTTTCAAGTCACTTTCATCAGTGCAGTATCATTTCGAATTCGTTGATGCATGATGATGACGGCAGATTTAGTTCTATTTTATTCCTTTATGAAAATCCTCTCTTGGCCTTGTCTTCTGACCCTCCGTGATTAACATGAAAATACATGTCGCTTTCATATGTTCTGTCCCTCTTTCAGACTGAAAGTTTTGTCAGACATTTCTCATTTTCGAAACTTCAGCCGAAGCGTTGAAGGGTGCGTCAGCCGCCTTAAACGTGGTAAGTATGCTGCTGCCTATCTGTGTAGAATGGAAGACAAAATACGTAGCATATATTCCGGAGTATACTCCGCACCCAGATATTTGTGTCCCTAAATACATTACATTGTTTGTTGTTATTTTAGCTGTTCCTACTTGCTATGTTTCTATCACCTCTTTACTGTACCAAATAAAGACTTGCAATAGGACTATATACATTATAGCGTAACTTGTAGTCCCTGTGCTTAGACTTGCTGTGGTGTGGGGCCGTGCATTGGGAACGTGAATAGGCTACCGACATGTCTCTGAGAAATGCTGTATTTCTTTATGTTCCCTTCTTGTTCTCCTGTGTGTCCAGAGGACTTTGCCCAAGCCGTTGCAATACTGATTGACCCAGAGTACAGCAACCATTTCAAAGACGACATGCAAGACTTTATTGTGAGAAACGACTATGGCACCACTAACATACCGGATAATATGCATGGTGTTATCAAGTGGGCCGTGGACAAAGCTGGAACGCGCGAAGTCACCCTGGCCGAGTTGAAGAAGATAGCGCTAGACCTGAATCCGGACAAGAAGAAAAGGATTGAGAAAACATTCCAGTGAGTTAAACAAGAATGACTGATCTCCTTGTTATCCAGTATTTCGGTGGGATGGTCCGGGTCAGGTCCAGGGAGAAGGGATGGGGGGGGGGGGGGGGGGGGGTAGTCAAGTTTGTTTGACAAAGTGATGAACGGTCTGTGCTGGGATCCTGCCTGCACCTGAGCTTGTCGTCTGAGCATTGTTTCCCAGTAGGAAAGTCCCTGGTTTGAAAATTTTAAACTCGGACACTGATCCAGTAATAGAATGTAAAATGTAAGCTGAAAACACGAATTGGAACGATGCCCTGTGATTGCACTTTCTGACTAAGTATTAACTTGTTACAGCAGTGGTGGATAGCCGTGGCTTCATAACTCCTTTCAATCAGTGTTAGTGGTGGATAGCCGTGGCTTCATAACTCCTTTCAATCAGTGTTAGTGGTGGATAGCCGTGGCTTCATAACTCCTTTCAATCAGCGTTAGTGGTGGATAGCCGTGGCTTCATAACTCCTTTCAATCAGTGTTAGTGGTGGATAGCCGTGGCTTCATAACTCCTTTCAATCAGTGTTAGTGGTGGATAGCCGTGGCTTCATAACTCCTTTCAATCAGTGTTAGTGGTGGATAGCCGTGGCTTCATAACTCCTTTCAATCAGCGTTAGTGGTGGATAGCCGTGGCTTCATAACTCCTTTCAATCAGTGTTAGTGGTGGATAGCCGTGGCTTCATAACTCCTTTCAATCAGTGTTAGTGGTGGATAGCCGTGGCTTCATAACTCCTTTCAATCAGTGTTAGTGGTGGATAGCCGTGGCTTCATAACTCCTTTCAATCAGCGTTAGTGGTGGATAGCCGTGGCTTCATAACTCCTTTCAATCAGTGTTAGTGGTGGATAGCCGTGGCTTCATAACTCCTTTCAATCAGTGTTAGTGGTGGATAGCCGTGGCTTCATAACTCCTTTCAATCAGTGTTAGTGGTGGATAGCCGTGGCTTCATAACTCCTTTCAATCAGTGTTAGTGGTGGATAGCCGTGGCTTCATAACTCCTTTCAATCAGCGTTAGTGGTGGATAGCCGTGGCTTCATGACTCCTTTCAATCAGTGTTAGTGGTGGATAGCCGTGGCTTCATAACTCCTTTCAATCAGTGTTAGTGGTGGATAGCCGTGGCTTCATAACTCCTTTCAATCAGTGTTAGTGGTGGATAGCCGTGGCTTCATAACTCCTTTCAATCAGTGTTAGTGGTGGATAGCCGTGGCTTCATAACTCCTTTCAATCAGTGTTAGTGGTGGATAGCCGTGGCTTCATAACTCCTTTCAATCAGTGTTAGTGGTGGATAGCCGTGGCTTCATAACTCCTTTCAATCAGTGTTAGTGGTGGATAGCCGTGGCTTCATAACTCCTTTCAATCAGCGTTAGTGGTGGATAGCCGTGGCTTCATGACTCCTTTCAATCAGTGTTAGTGGTGGATAGCCGTGGCTTCATAACTCCTTTCAATCAGTGTTAGTGGTGGATAGCCGTGGCTTCATAACTCCTTTCAATCAGTGTTAGTGGTGGATAGCCGTGGCTTCATAACTCCTTTCAATCAGTGTTAGTGGTGGATAGCCGTGGCTTCATAACTCCTTTCAATCAGTGTTAGTGGTGGATAGCCGTGGCTTCATAACTCCTTTCAATCAGTGTTAGTGGTGGATAGCCGTGGCTTCATAACTCCTTTCAATCAGTGTTAGTGGTGGATAGCCGTGGCTTCATAACTCCTTTCAATCAGTGTTAGTGGTGGATAGCCGTGGCTTCATAACTCCTTTCAATCAGTGTTAGTGGTGGATAGCCGTGGCTTTATAACTCCTTTCAATCAGTGTTAGTGGTGGATAGCCGTGGCTTTATAACTCCTTTCAATCAGTGTTTTCCCTAGTTTGCGTTACCAATTTTCTAAGAATACCTAGGATCTGATAGACTGACAAGATCATACAATAAAACACTAATTGGACTCACCTGAGCTGAAGAGCTTCAGCTGTTCAAGTCGTGTTGGTTGTGCTAACATCCGACCAAACGTTTTCTCTCAGTAAAAGGGTGTACATTCTTGGAGTGTGCAACCATCAAGCCACAATCTAGTCAACCTCGTATACAAGACAAAATCACGACTTCACCTCTCTCATTTCTTTCACTCTTTACAAGATACACACCTCACTGGCAGGCCAATGGAGCTAGCATGGTGAGAGATGGTGCTGGTGCGGCCTGCCATGTTCAACCGACTAGAGGTCTCGGCATCTTCAAATGGCAGGCACTAGAATTTTCTCCCCCCCCCCCCCCCATTGTCTCTGCCTGTCTTTATATTGCAGAATACCATATATGTCTGCTTGCTGGTGTGTCTGCATATCATTCTCTTACCCTCCCTGCTCTCTTTTCCTCTCTCTCTCTCTCTCTCTCTCTCTCTCTCCCTGTCTCTCCCCCGCTTTCTCTCTCTTGTTGTTTGTCCTTGGTACAGTGTTGAAAAATGGTGAGGCGTCATCTTGAAGCTGCCCTGCCCAGCGGTGGCCTCTATTCGTTCCTGGCTAAGCTGTCAACTGTCTCCATTCTACTGGTAGTGAGTCGCTCGACAGCAGAACACCTCAAGCATCTGAAGACCATCTTCCATCACTTGGCAGAGTATGGTCTGGTGGTCATTGTCAGCAAGTGTGTCTTCATGCAGCCCTTCCGTGACATTCCTTGGTCACAATGTCAAAGCCGCTGTCGGCGGCGGCATTGAGACACCGGCAGAGGAAGTCAAGGCCATGGTGGACTACCCTGCTCCAGATACTCACTCTGCTCTCTACCTCGCTTTCTAGGTTTGGTAAATATCTACCGACGCTTCAACCCGGATTGTGCATGCATTCTTCAGCCGCTCGCGGATTTGTTAGCAGGCCCTCAATCTCCCACGAATCTTTGTTGCGAACGTCGAGATGAAATACATGAAAATGAATTCTGAATAACTAATTTATGTATTTTGCATTACATGACGATGATTAACATTAGTGTTTTCGTATATACCATGACAATGATTGTACTCTCTTACTCTCTTACATTGTGGCTGATTCCACGCTTGGGTTAGCAGAATTCTGGTTCCCTATCTTCATTTCTAAGGATTGATTCCATTCCACTTCGAAGTAGCTTCGAAAGGAGTCTTCGTTTCTCTATCCTTTGCATTTCGTTCTGAAACAAATGTTTCGTTATGTTTTCATATCGTGAGTAGTCTCACGCTCTTGATTTGTTTTGCTCAGGCATGACTTTCCTTTCTGTTCTTTTTGTTATGCATGACCATGATGACGTATTGGTATGATGTATATGTGTATGTGATCACTTGACCACGTGACTATGTGTTCACTAACTACAGACAGTAGGCTAGTGCACTTTAGCAATTCGCTCTCCTTGCTGCTAATTCTTCTCCATTTCTATTTTGTCGCTGCACTAGTTTCTTTTTCCACCATTCCACGTCAATGAAAGTCGTCGTCGCCATTCTAATGCATGATTTTTGTGCGCAGCTGCCTATGGATGCAGCTACCCTGTTTCCGTTCCATTTGGATCTTGATGGAGAAAGAAACTATCCTTATCATAAATGAAGAAACGTTGTTTGTAAATTAATAGATAGGTTCCAGGGTACGATTTTCCATGCCAAAATCCGTATGGACGCTACGGACTTGTTCGAAGCGTACTTCATACGATTTTCAGCACGGAGAATCCATGTGGACTGGCTTTCATACGAACCATGTTTCGTATGGAGATTTTGAGTCATCGAGTGCAGAAAGATTTTTGCGTACACATTGGGCAGGCAGGCAGAGTGGGATCGTCTAAGACCATGATTGAGAAACAGAGGGTACCAGGTTCAAGTCCTGCTTGGAAGCGGAAGGATTTTTTCCAGCCGTGCTGCGACTAGTCATCGGCGGATAATGCCGGCATAATTTTGAGCATAATCACGGCTTTCTGAAAAATAGCATTGCCGAGCATAATTTCGTTGATCCTTCAGCATAACTGCTGCATAAAACCGCTAGGGCCTCAAAGGTCAAAAGTTCACCGTCCAGAGTCCGTTGTTTGTTACAAAGGCAAGGGAATCCTCCTATAAATAGATCTACACCCGGGACTCGGCAGGGAGTCGTACCATACCACGGTATTATTATATCTGGCACGGCTCCGTGAAACGGCCTGATCTACACTGTAAATGTAACAGATGTCTAATGTTTAGGGCGTCAAAGGTCCAAAGGTCACCGTCCAGAGTTCTATTATTTCTGTACATAATTAGGCTTGTATCAAGAGTAGATAAACAAGCGTGTGCAACTCCGGGATGGGTTGGCCCGCGGCGGAAGTTTTTGTTGACGTAATCTTTTCGACGACGCACGCTCTGCGAGTCCTTTGGAAAGTTTTGCCTCGTGCACTTGGCCGGGCTTTACATTACAAGGTCGGTACCTAGCACGTGCTCTCACACTGCTCTGTGGCAAAATGCGCGTTCTTCTGAAAAAAGGTGACGTCAACAAAAAATTCCGCCGCGGGCGGGGGTATCTGCAGATTGTGCAGAAGAGATCCGGAGTTGCACACTCTTGTCTATGTACTCTTGCTTGTATTGATGTTGCAGTGCCTACATGTATTTGTATTTTTGTATATTTAAGGATTTCCCAAAGGCTTTGGGCCTTTCGAGGGGATCTCCTGCGAGAAGAATGAAATGACAACTTTATGTAGAGGGAGCAGGTAATCGAGGATAGGCTAAGGAAATAGATCGAAGAATACAAAATCTGGTGATTAAGGAGTTGGGATACCGTCAGTGTAATGAATATATCGGCGAAAATGCTGATAGAGAGAATGCTTGAATTCGGGGAGGCTGGTTATAGAGGTAAGAGAAGGCGGTAGGCAATTCCATAGCATTGCAGCTTTGTTGGAAAAGAGGGAAGAAAAACGCCTGCCGTGATAATTGATGCTAGGTTTGTTTGGTCTTCTTGGACTTGAAGACAATGAAAGGTGAAAATGTTGAATGTGTTCTGGAGATATAATTATGTATAAGTTGAAATAGAGTATCAAGAGCTGATACTTGTCTGCGAAAGTGCAGGACTCTAAGTCACAAAGGGCGTTTAACTGGGATTTCGTTTCGCATCTATCTACATTGACTTTTTTACGTAGCAAATACTTCCTAGCTACTCTGGCTTGTAAAATATTTAAACGCTCTAGCTCAGCTTTGGTGATGGCATAGGACCAGGCCGAGGTGGCGTGTTCCAGGGCGGGTCGGACAAAACCTTTATATAGAAGTAGCTGTATCCTGGTTCCTTATCCATAGCTGAGACTAGATCTTCCATGCAGTTTTCTCCGGAAGTCCACATTTGATCCCGAGTACACATTCTATACAATTTAATGGCATTATAAACATGAAAGAGCACAGTGTCAAGAAGCATAATTTGAGCATAATTTTAGTGATTTTCAGAGCATATTGCCAGCATACTGAAAAGCATAATCCGTGGGATTTTCGAGCATTATCCGCCGACGTCTAGCTGCGACCCACAGTTTTAAATTGCGAACTCGTGGCCTGGCATGAGGGAAACATGGATGCAGTGAATGGGATTTCGGTCTTTGACCACTTTGTGGTGGGTCTGATCTACTCACCTCCCACCGCTTAGGAGCTGCATCTGCGCCTTGATTAGACGTCGGCGGATAATGCTCGAAAATCCCACGGATTATGCTTTTCAGTATGCTGGCAATACGCTCTGAAAATCACTAAAATTATGCTCAAATTATGCTTCTTGACACTGTGCTCTTTCATGTTTATAATGCCATTAAAATTGTATAGAATGTGTACCCGGGATCGAATGTGGACTTCCGGAGAAAACTGCATGGAAGATCTAGTCTCAGCTATGGATAAGGAACCAGGATACAGCTACTTCTATATAAAGGTTTTGTCCGACCCGCCCTGGAACACGTCACCTCGGCCTGGTCCTATGCCATCACCAAAGCTGAGCTGGAGCGTTTAAATATTTTACAAGCCAGAGTAGCTAGGAAGTATTTGCTACGTAAAAAAGTCAATGTAGATAGATGCGAAACGAAATCCCAGTTAAACGCCCTTTGTGACTTAGAGTCCTGCACTTTCGCAGACAAGTATCAGCTCTTGATACTCTATTTCAACTTATACATAATTATATCTCCAGAACACATTCAACATTTTCACCTTTCATTGTCTTCAAGTCCAAGAAGACCAAACAAACCTAGCATCAATTATCACGGTAGGCGTTTTTCTTCCCTCTTTTCCAACAAAGCTGCAATGCTATGGAATTGCCTACCGCCTTCTCTTACCTCTATAACCAGCCTCCCCGAATTCAAGCATTCTCTCTATCAGCATTTTCGCCGATATATTCATTACACTGACGGTATCCCAACTCCTTAATCACCAGATTTTGTATTCTTCGATCTATTTCCTTAGCCTATCCTCGATTACCTGCTCCCTCTACATAAAGTTGTCATTTCATTCTTCTCGCAGGAGATCCCCTCGAAAGGCCCAAAGCCTTTGGGAAATCCTTAAATATACAAAAATACAAATACATGTAGGCACTGCAACATCAATACAAGCAAGAGTACATAGACAAGAGTGTGCAACTCCGGATCTCTTCTGCACAATCTGCAGATACCCCCGCCCGCGGCGGAATTTTTTGTTGACGTCACCTTTTTTCAGAAGAACGCGCATTTTGCCACAGAGCAGTGTGAGAGCACGTGCTAGGTACCGACCTTGTAATGTAAAGCCCGGCCAAGTGCACGAGGCAAAACTTTCCAAAGGACTCGCAGAGCGTGCGTCGTCGAAAAGATTACGTCAACAAAAACTTCCGCCGCGGGCCAACCCATCCCGGAGTTGCACACGCTTGTTTATCTACTCTTGATACAAGCCTAATTATGTACAGAAATAATAGAACTCTGGACGGTGACCTTTGGACCTTTGACGCCCTAAACATTAGACATCTGTTACATTTACAGTGTAGATCAGGCCGTTTCACGGAGCCGTGCCAGATATAATAATACCGTGGTATGGTACGACTCCCTGCCGAGTCCCGGGTGTAGATCTATTTATAGGAGGATTCCCTTGCCTTTGTAACAAACAACGGACTCTGGACGGTGAACTTTTGACCTTTGAGGCCCTAGCGGTTTTATGCAGCAGTTATGCTGAAGGATCAACGAAATTATGCTCGGCAATGCTATTTTTCAGAAAGCCGTGATTATGCTGAAAATTATGCCGGCATTATCCGCCGAAGACTAGCCTTGATCCAAGACGGTGGTGGCATTCCTGCAGATGCGGAAAATGGGCCTTTGGCCGAGTCTCACGCGAACCGTGAAAAAAAAATTGGGCGCGAGAAACATCGATTTTCCGCCGCAAGTTTTGATTTCGGTACAAATTTTCAAAATAGAAGGCAAAGCGCGGGAATATGTTTGCGATCGAAACCTAGGCAATAGGGAGGTTCCGGGGTACGATTTTCCGTGCCAAAATCCGTATGGCCGCTACGGATTTTTTCCAGGCGTGCTCCATACGATTTTTCGGCACGGAGAATCCGTGTGGACTGGCTTTCATACGAACCATGTTTCGTATGGAGATTTTGCGTCATCGGGTGCAGAAAGATTTTTCGCGTACAAATTTGGTACGAGAAACATCGATTTTCCGCGGGAAGTTTTGATTTCGGTACAAATTTTCAAAATAAAAAGGCATAGCGCGGGAATGTGACGTGCTTGCGATCGTAACCTAGGCAATGACGGCAAACACATAAGTTCCGTACCCGGAACTTTTCACTGCACTTGAGATCAATGCAATGACATTCCTGGTAGAATCAGTGGTCTCCAGAATCCGAAAATTAAACAAGTGGCAATCAGACACAAGAAACAAAATGGCAATGGCTAAATCCCCATTGCCAGCGGAGGATCCGCATGGCATTCAAAACCTTGTTGTCAATGTGCAACACAAAACTAGACAAGAATCTCTATTGGATGTCAAGCACACACTTACCACAAATACTCCTGGTCGTTCCGACACACGACCCAAGGCGCATCACGTAGAGTAGAGAGTAGTAGTAGAGGGTCTACGGTTACCAAACCTCATCTGCACTTCAGTTTGCTGAAGACGTTAACATGTATGCAGCTGGTGACACTATTGAAGAAGTCGTGGACAAATTGAACGGTGATCTTATGAAGTTATCGGATTATCTGAAAGGAATGCGAATGAAATTAAATCCTGCTAAAACGAAGTTCATACCGCTCCACCGCTAGGGTCCAGCGGATAATGCCGGCATTATATTCGCCATTATGAGACTATCCGAGCATTATGGAGCATTAGAAAGGAACAAGACGAGCACTATCTGATCTGAGGTTTGAGCGGCAGAACGAGTTTCATAGGGGATGATGTAGGGAAATCTCAGGTTTTTGGCAACAATCGGCTAAAGCCATGAGATGAGGTGCATGCAACGGCATGTACCGGCATCTGACTACATACATGTACATCTAATGCCATTGGCAGGCATTGCTACATAAAGTCTTTATGTAGCAACGCACAAGTACAGTGTAGTCAGGTAAATGTAGTCACGTGATGTAGCATGGCCAACGTTGCAACTGAACTGAGGCTGTGACACAAAATACGTAACGATGATTTACGAGTTCTTTTTTTAGAAATCATGGAGAGCCATGGTCATGGAGGAGACTAGGCGTAGATCTACGCGAGGTGAATATCAAACAGACGAAGAGGAGTTCTCCTGTTATGCCATAGGCTCTGGCCATAGCATCTCTAGCGATACTGAAGTAAACATTGATCCATTTAAAAATTTGGACCTGGATGAAGGAGCGGCTATAAACAGAAAAAACTTGTTCCCAATAACTGCCTTTGCCGAATCCAGCTCAGCAGGCTCGAAACGAACTAGAATTTCTCATGGACGCAGTATCAAGTCGATTTTAGTGCTCAGCAGCGCGTGTCTTACTTTCCTGGTGAAGCGCGTATAGTTCGTCGCGGACGTGGACGTCGTGGCCTACAGTCAAGTGCTATCAGAAAAGAAGAGTATTGTGGCCAACCATTTGTCTCCACGCAACCTCAGGAGAAGAAGACAGCACAAGCAGAGGATGTAGAGCGGCAAAATAACTTCTGACCACGTGTTTTCAGGATTTCTGCAAATGGGAGGGATCTCGATCTGAGATTGTCTCTCAGGAACTGGCCTCACGTGAGCTGTTTCAGATGAAGACATTTTTCACAGAGTGGAAGCAGTGACAGCTTGTCTGCAGGCGGGAATACCACTTCCCATGATAAGCTTCCAGCATCCAAATGATCACCAGCAATAATTGTTCACCTCTCATTACATGGATAAGCAAGGGAAAAGATATGATACACCCACTATTCAGCCACAGCCCTGCATCAAAGTTGCAATGGAGAGCAGCCAATGGAGACGCGATCATCGTATAGTGCTAAGAAGTGGTGGAGCTCGTGAGAGATATTGTAGCAGCTTCAGAGGCAGATCGACTATGTGCATCCTTCCTGGAAGTTTGACGGCAATGTGCAGCCTTTCTTCCAATTTTATTCCAAACCAAGAGCATTATAGTCCTTGTTGAAGCATTATATCCCTTGTTGAAGCATTATATCCCTTGTTGAAGCATTATAGCCCTTGTTGAAGCATTATAGCCCTTGTTGAAGCATTATATCCCTTGTTGAAGCATTATAGCCCTTGTTGAAGCATTATAGCCCTTGTTGAAGCATTATATCCCTTGTTGAAGCATTATAGCCCTTGTTGAAGCATTATAGCCCTTGTTGAAGCATTATAGCCCTTGTTGAAGCATTATAGCCCTTGTTGAAGCATTATAGCCCTTGTTGAAGCATTATAGCCCTTGTTGAAGCATTATAGCCCTTGTTGAAGCATTATAGCCCTTGTTGAAGCATTATAGCCCTTGTTGAAGCATTATAGCCCTTGTTGAAGCATTATAGCCCTTGTTGAAGCATTATAGCCTTGTTGAAGCATTATAGCCCTTGTTGAAGCATTATAGCCCTTGTTGAAGCATTATAATCAGCATTACAAGGTAGTTTTTGGATCATTATGATTACTTGTAGCATTATACGAACATTTTCGGAGCATTATCCGCTGGTCCCTTTCCACTGCAAGACCACCCATGTCCAGATGTCTGCCCTTGTCACCATTGATGGTGTCCATGTTCCCCGCACACAGTCTGCTCACTACTTGGGTGTTGTACTTGACGAAAACTTAACTTTTGGCCCACAAATAGACAACCTTGTAGGTTCTGTCAACAGGAAACTTGGTGCATACCGCTTATCCCGCCATCTTCTGCCATACCATACTCAGCGTACCTTCTATTTTTAAAGTGTCATTAAGTCAACCTTGGAGTATGGAAGCAACACTTATATCCATTCTCTTTGTTCTACTTCGAACTATGATAAGTATGTCCGTTTGTTCAATAGATCCCTCAGAATATTATTTGGTTTTGATAAGTTTACCAGTGATTCACACATACTTAGCCTTTACAGCCTTTAAAATATTATAGTTTCAGTGCGCGTCAATTTGAAACTGTATATTCTTTTGTTCCGGTCCATCCATAGCGGAACCTGCAGCTCTCTGCTTCAGGAAATCGTTGACAACCGCTGCTATTGCTCTCACATCACTGCCACTACGAGATCCTAGGTATCTTTTTATATGGCATTACCCCCAGCACACAGTAAGGCTGGGTTTTCTCGGATTGGTTATATCGCTGCTGACCGATGGTATGCTGCCTTCCACTGTTCGCACTTGCACAGACTACCGCTCATGTATTCGCCCACACTTAACCTTCCTAGGGGCTCCCGTAAGAAGACCATAGGTCTGTGGGAATTTGGAAACACCCTTGTAAAATAAAAGATAATAATATTAAATGCTATAAACAGAATCAGCTGAAGCGTCATGTCAACGAATATGTTTTCTAATACAGGATCAGGAGGAGGATCCGATAGGCCATCAACATCAGGGACCTATCCCCGGAAATCAACAACAACAGGGGCTGGGACCTGCTATAAACCCACCTGTGCGGCCATATTATTAGCTTCTATCATTCGTTCTGGGTGACACACTCGGCACATGTGTGTGGGCAATGCTTGACTTCACGTACTAGGCTACCACTCTTATGGAGCATGCCCCACCAAAATCTACCATGGTCTACATAATCTTTTTTTATTGTCATTATTATTTTTATTGGGGCCATCCGTTAATATACATGATGTAGATATTTTTTAAATATAATAGAAACGAAAACTAGTCGTCCAGGGGGGGGGGGGGGGAGATGGAGCGCCTGTTCGTTTCTGGAAATATATCGATGGACAGTTTGTACGTGTGGGTATGTCCAGAAAAAATATCGATGCACAGGTTGTACCGTGTGGGCATGTCCAGAAAAAATATCGATGCACAGTTTGTACGTGCGGGCATGTCCAGAAAAAAATTAAAAAAATCGATACTATGTACCGTTTGGCATTAGATAAACCTTGTTTTGTTCACATAATAATATTATGAAGTAGTGGTTGCGACTTCGGCGATGATTTGTAAGAAAGGTTTTCTCCCCACACCGGAGCTCGCGCTATTCCGCCGACTTTACTTGACACTTGACTGACTCACGACTGCCATCCAGAGCACACGAGAAGTCCATCGAACCTTCGACTCGGCAAACCTGCAAGAAAGCACCACTCCCTGCTCAATACACAGTGTTTCGGGGAATTCACCCCTCATCAGTTGAGCTTGAGTAGGCTGAGGAAGATTGTGCCTGAAGAGCACCACTTATATAGTGCTCTTGGTGTACTAGCTGTGCTAGTACTTGTTAGCAACAATCCGAACTAGCGCACACACTGCACTGCATTGCTTTGTACTGCATTCAAGACTGACGTCATGCGCTTTGTTTTGCTGCGTAATCACAAATGGCACCAGCCCATTTTGCGGAAAAGAAAAACAAATCTTGCTTGCCCTGTTGTGCTCTTCCAGACAACGGATCGTGCTTCAGCAGTGTTTCTTTTCCTTTCGTAGCTTTGCTGCCAGCCCGAGTGTCACCTCGACACTGTATTTCTCCAGTATGTCTGACCTTACTGTCGACACTGTCAAGGCAATGCCTTGCCAAGCCCTCCGCGGCGAGCCTTCTCAGCGCGGCTTGAATCCGAAAGGAAACTTAGTAAAAGTATTTACAGCACCGTTTGCTGGCACAACTAGCCCTTGGTAGCTCCGGCCAGGAGAACCAGCAACATGACAGTGCGGACACGGCTCGCGAGCCCAGAAGCCCGACGTGCACCAATGCCTCCTCCGCCAGCTCAGGTGACGTGGGCTCAACGGATCTCTGCGCTCCCGTACGGGACGAGGTGTAGTCGGCTTTGTCGGCCGCCATTTTATTATTATCGGAGAGCATTGTGCCGCTCCTCACCCAAGGCCAAGGCAATGCGGCAGCTGCCGCCACTACGCCAGGTCAAGCTCCTGTAACCCACCCGATCAGCCACCTGCACCAGCTGTGCCCAAGGCTGTGCAAGAACGTATCTTGCGAGGGGAGTTCGTAGATTTTTCAAGTTTGTTGCCTGACATTCTTGCACACTTCCGGCCCAACATTCCGGCTGGTGCACAGCCCGAATAACGATAGCCAGCTAAATATCGTTGAGTCGGATGACGCGAAGCAGGTGCGTCGCAAGGTTCACGATAATTATACATGTAGCTACCCGGCTCGAGGCATGGACCACATACATGTCTGTTATCACGGCTGCTGCCCTACACCGCACTGCTGAACTGCTGAACTGATTGCGTACCAGCAGTTGATCCTGACTGCTAACCACCAGTTCTTCCCAAGCGCGTGGCTAGAGTACGACCGCCAGCTGCGGATGCTCGTGGCCCAGTAACCAGGCACGAAGAGGTTGGACACCATCGACGTGAACCTATGGCAGATAGCTGTCACAGGCCATGCACACCCAAAATGCGCTCAATGTAAGACGTTACATCCAGGGGCGGTTTGTGTCCTTTTCGTCTCCAAGCCAGCAGCATTTACCTCCAGTGGTCGCAACCATCTAGCGACGGCCAAGAAATCTGCCGCAACTTCAATGGAGGTCGCTGTTCTTCGTCGTCGTGCCGCTTCTCCCACACCTGCAGCCAGCGTGGCAAGGACCACCCATGCATCATGTGCAACCAGCAGCAGCGCGGAGCCAATCGGCCACCCCTACGCTCCTAGCAGATTGGCTACTGAATCGCTTGAGTCGGTACGTAGCTTCTTTCCTATACACTCTGCAGACACCACACTGCTAGCTGACCACTTTGCCCGCCTGTTACGTAACCACTCAGATCAATCATGTGTTGCGTATGTTCTCCATGGCCTGCGCCGTGGCTTTACTCTTGGATCTGCCGGCCAACACGACATTTCGGTTTTCTCTAATAATCTACCCTTGGCTTTCACTCACTCGGCATTTATATCCGAGCAATTAGCTGCTTCCTGCGCCCGCAGCGAGACCACAGGCCCATTTCCGTCACCTCCATTTCAGTTCATGCGCCGCTCTGGTATTGGTGCCATCCCCAAAAAGAACGGCAAGCTGCGAATGATCCACCATCTGTCTAGTCCGGAAGGCACCGGCGCGAACGACAGCATTCCTGCCGAGCCGCTCTCCCTCTGCACTACGCGAGCATTGACAACGCGATCAACATCATCAGGTCATGCCCACAGCCTGTGTATTTGTCCAAGCTCGATGTACGCAGTGCATTTCGGCAGATCCCAGTCCGCCATCAGGACTTCGCTGGGAAGGCTCCTACTACTACGAGCGCTTTCTGCCTTTCGGCCTCCGCTCCAGCCCAGCCGTCTTTGACTCAGTAGCCACAGCAGTCAACTGGATCATGCAGCACGAGTTTGCTATAGATCACCAGCTTCATTACCTCGATGACTTTCTCGATATCTCCACTGGTTTGGCTGCAGCCAACCAGCAACTCAACATCCCCCTCCGGGCATTCACGTATCTCGGCACTCCTCTTTGCTCCATCCCAGCTCGAAGGGCCACCACCATCATTGACCTTCCTTGGTATTGCCCTAGACTGCGAGCGCCACGAAGCTCGGCTACCAGAGGACAAGCTGTCCGAGATCCGTGCGCCACTCATGGCCACTATCAGCGAGCGCAGCATCGGCCAGCGTCAACTCGAGTCCCTCCTGGGGAAGCTCACTTTTGCTGCCCGAGTCATCGTTCCTGGACACACATTCATGCGTGAACTATGATCAGCGTGCCTTGAACTGTATCTGTGTATGCGAGTGCGGTGCATAAAGCCCACCTTGAGAATGGGTTTGCCGGCCCCTTAGTAGATGCGTGGCTTCTGAAGAGGGTGTTGAAGGGCATCCAGCGATGCCATGGTACGGCCGTACTCACCCCTCGCCTTCCTATAACTATGCCAATCCTACGACACCTGACGGATGCACGCCGGAAAAGTAGTATCCTGAATGGCCATGACAAGCTGCTCTACGAAGCCGCCA
The DNA here is from genome assembly GCF_964019385.1 of Sycon ciliatum. Lineage (NCBI taxonomy): Eukaryota > Metazoa > Porifera > Calcarea > Leucosolenida > Sycettidae > Sycon > Sycon ciliatum. Next base: position 33,103,208 of record NC_088650.1, on the reverse strand, counting down.
TGCTGCTTCTTTGGATTTCTTCGGTGTGCTGAATTCACTAGTGGCATCACACGGGGCTGTACTAGCTCCCCTGGTGACGGACGCCTGCAACTCTTCCTGCTTTCATCCAAGACGGACCCATTCGGTAAAGGCGTTACTAGTGACATTAGCCCGTCTGTACCGCCGTACTGCCCGGTCCGTGCCATTGTTAGCTACCCATTTGTAACTCGTCGCGAGGGACCGGAGCAACTCTTGTTCGTACTCTCGAACAGACAGCAGCTGACCAGGCAGTCATTCACAGTAACAGTATGGTCTCTTGTCGCTGCGGCCGGTGTACCATCCCAGTCGAACTACTCCGGGCATTCGGTCCACATTGGTGCAGCCACCACCGCTGCTATGGCTAGTGCCCCCGTCCTTCTTCCAAGTGGCAGGTCAGTGGAAAGAGCGATGCGTGTCGATGCTACATCCGGACTACAACAAGCGGTAAGCGCCAGCTATCGTCCCGGCTTGCTGCCGTGCCATGGATGACATGATCCCCAACTCGGGTGAGTAATAAGCTACTGAACTCTAGCTGCACAATGCTTGCCTGTGCTGACATTAGTTGACCCTTGCTGTGCGTCAATAGTGCTTAGCTAACGGAGTGCTGGTTTCATGGGTCCACTCTCACAACTGGTGTTATCTAGCTATTTGCTGCGGCTCTGCCTTGCGCTATATTACATCCATTTAGCATTGCAGCTCTACGTTGAGCTAACAGCAGCTCTACTTTGAGCTAACAGCAGCTCTACTTTGAGCTAACAGCAGCTCTACTTTGAGCTAACAGCAGCTCTACTTTGAGCTAACCGCAGCTCTACTTTGAGCTAACAGCAGCTCTACTTTGAGCTAACAGCAGCTCTACTTTGAGCTAACCGCAGCTCTACTTTGAGCTAACAGCAGCTCTACTTTGAGCTAACAGCAGCTCTACCTTGAGCTAACAGCAGCTCTACCTTGAGCTAACAGCAGCTCTACTTTGAGCTAACAGCAGCTCTACTTTGAGCTAACAGCAGCTCTACTTTGAGCTAATCGCAGCTCTACTTTGAGCTAACAGCAGCTCTACTTTGAGCTAACCGCAGCTCTACTTTGAGCTAACCGCAGCTCTACTTTGAGCTAACAGCAGCTCTACTTTGAGCTAACAGCAGCTCCGCTCTGAGCTAACAGCAGCTCTGCTCTGAGCTAACAGCAGCTCTGCTCTGAGCTAACAGCAGCTCTGCTCTGAGCTAACACCAGCTCTACTTTGAGCTTCAAACCAGTTGTTTCGAAACCAGCACTCCTCAATCCAAAGATGCCTCTTTGTTGACTTGTTTGTGTGAGGGATGGGGCTAATGGTGTACTAGCTGTGCTAGTACTTGTTAGCAACAATCCGAACTAGCGCACACACTGCACTGCATTGCTTTGTACTGCATTCAAGACTGACGTCATGCGCTTTGTTTTGCTGCGTAATCACAAATGGCACCAGCCCATTTTGCGGAAAAGAAAAACAAATCTTGCTTGCCCTGTTGTGCTCTTCCAGACAACGGATCGTGCTTCAGCAGTGTTTCTTTTCCCACCATCCCTCCCTATCCAACTTATTCACACCATCATAATTATCATACCCACTAATCGGGTCCACTCTCACAACTGGTGTTATCTAGCTATTTGCTGCGGCTCTGCCTTGCGCTATATTACATCCATTTAGCATTGCAGCTCTACGTTGAGCTAACAGCAGCTCTACTTTGAGCTAACAGCAGCTCTACTTTGAGCTAACAGCAGCTCTACTTTGAGCTAACAGCAGCTCTACTTTGAGCTAACCGCAGCTCTACTTTGAGCTAACAGCAGCTCTACTTTGAGCTAACAGCAGCTCTACTTTGAGCTAACCGCAGCTCTACTTTGAGCTAACAGCAGCTCTACTTTGAGCTAACAGCAGCTCTACCTTGAGCTAACAGCAGCTCTACCTTGAGCTAACAGCAGCTCTACTTTGAGCTAACAGCAGCTCTACTTTGAGCTAACAGCAGCTCTACTTTGAGCTAATCGCAGCTCTACTTTGAGCTAACAGCAGCTCTACTTTGAGCTAACCGCAGCTCTACTTTGAGCTAACCGCAGCTCTACTTTGAGCTAACAGCAGCTCTACTTTGAGCTAACAGCAGCTCCGCTCTGAGCTAACAGCAGCTCTGCTCTGAGCTAACAGCAGCTCTGCTCTGAGCTAACACCAGCTCTACTTTGAGCTTCAAACCAGTTGTTTCGAAACCAGCACTCCTCAATCCAAAGATGCCTCTTTGTTGACTTGTTTGTGTGAGGGATGGGGCTAACCAGGCACAAACATCACCAGGGATACAAACTTACAGAGACGCTCCGCTTCCAGCGCGATAAACACCTCGTGAACACCAGATAGCAGCGTGAGTCAGTGTCGCTCCTGGACGCTCCTCGTGGTTATACCAGGTATAACCACGAGGAGGTACCCACCAATTGTACCCAGAGCCTAGTTTTGCGGTGCCAGTTACCCGCCGCTCAGATCCCCAAATTTGTTACACTTTCTCCTCCGTGGAGAGAGTTGGTGGGACTTTGCATGGGTGCTGAAATCAGCCGGTAATGCAGCATTTAACCAGGAGTAGGAGCTCAACCCCACTCCCACTGTACCATACACATACCTTTGAAAGTGTCTGCTCGTCAGATCCGCTCATCAAGAACTTACCGACCGGAGCGCAACCAATCGGTTACCATTCTTTGCTGGGCTGGTGAGAATTAACGGATGATCGAAATTCCGGACCTTGTAGCAATTGAAATTGTTTTCGCGGTATGCTTCATCACGGTAATTTCCAAGGGCAATTCTTTCATGGTATATCTCAAAGGGAGTGGTTGCAAGAGGCCCATCGCCGATGACTCCCGGCGCGTACCGGCGATATGTGAACCAACCCTAAAGCACGATTCTTTCAAATATTAGAAATTAACTCGGATGCTGAGCCAGTAAATATAATTGAAATAGAAGAAATCACATGGAAACGAGCTATGCAATAACTATCCACGACCATAACAAGATAATAAGTAGTCAGAAAGTGCGATAAAAGGGCACAAAACTGACAGGCTACTGAGACATTCGACGACCTGAGGACTTGTTGGTTTGCCCACTGGAGATGTGTTAAAGCCAGGCCTCAGGTCGTTGAATGGGTTAGCTCACTGGTGATATGTTAGAGCTAGACCTCAGGTCTTTGAATGTCTCAGTAGCCTATCAGTTTTGTGCCCTGTTATCGCACTTTCTGACTCAAACCTCTTTAAAAAATTGACGGAAGAATATCTGGTTTTTGCTTTCGACTCGAATTTTTGGTTGTATGTATGTATGCATAACCCATAACCATTCAGGTCGTACGGGCGCCATGTGTGCCATAAGGCAACAGTGTCCAAAAGAACAGAAAGAAAGAAAGAAAGACAGAAAGAAAAAGAAAACTAAAAAAAACTGACTACACTGCCTATACTGGCTATACCTATCACGATCAGCATGCAGCAACGAAAGAGAGGATTGTACAAAACACACACGCACACTCTCTCTCTCTCTCTCTCTCTCTCTCTCTCTCTCGTCGTGTGTCTCATGTGTCTCTCTTCTCTGCCTACGACACCGAAACGTTTCATAGGGCTGCGACTTTCTCTCCCAGGCCAACAACCTACTGGGAGCTGAAATCTCCATCCTTTTTACCGGTTTGGGTTTTATTATGCTCTAAAAATGGTATTCACACTAGGGATACATATGGTAAATCTTGGTGTTTTGCCCCCTTGAACATTTTGCTCTTTTGCGAACTTTTAGCAACAATCAACAGTTGGCATTACGTTAGTTTTGAACAATTTGTCAATACATGGTGCCTATGATTATGACTTGGTAGCTTTATGGTAGAGTATGGTATTACTTGAACAGAAATTTGACATGCCTATATTTACTGTGAAGAAGAGGTTGGTGTGACTTTGGCGATAATTGAATAATTGTTTCTTGCTCCCTACGTGGGAGCTTGCGCTATTCCTGCCGACTTAAATTCTCACTTGACTGACTCACGACTGCCATCCAGAGCACACGAGAAGTCCACCGAACATTCCACTCGGCAAACCTGCCAGAAAGCACCACTCCCTGCTCAATACACAGTGTTTCGGGGAATTCACCCCTCATCAGTTGTGCTTGAGTAGGCTGAGGATATTCTGCCTAAAGAGTACCACTTCTATAGTGCTCTTCAGGCACAAACATAACCAAAGATACAAACTTACAGCGACGCTCCGTTTCTAGCGCGACAAACACCTCGTGAGCACCAGATAGCAGCGTGAGTCAGTGTCGCTCATGGATGTGCTGAACGAACGCTGAGGACCGTTGGCCATTCACAACGCTGTTCCCTCCACACCATCTAATTCGCAAGCCCGCGCTTGGGACAACAATGTGAAGAAGAGATTGGTGCGACTTCGGCGATAATTAGGGAATTTTGTGTGGCTCCCTACGTAAAAATAGAGGATCCGCACTCAAATCTTACAGTTTTTCAGTGAAATTCGGGGAAAGAATCGGCGGTGAAAATATAGCTTTGTCGAAATGTACTCGCCGAATGTGTTATTCGGCGCAAAAATCAAGCTGCGAAACAGCACAGTCGCGAAATGTCATTCGATGAATTGACCACCTCGAAATGTCACGCGACGAAATGTCAATCGCCTAACTGACCGGATACCCGTGGGAGCTTGCGCTATTCCTTCCGACTTGAATTCTCACTTGACTGACTCACGACTGCCATCCAGAGCACACGCGAAGTCTATCTTTACTACCATCAACAACTGGGCACTGGGCTGAAAGAATGTGCACAGCTTCGAGAATCCTTGCAGACTTGGCCACATGCACTTTCCCTGCTGAGCCATCTGCTTGCCAGATGGCTCTCTTGCCTTGCTGGCTGACCGGTAGTCATCCCGCTCTGTGAAGCTGTCCAACGTCGCCGAGTACTTCAGCAGGTCGGCAGGAGAGAGGATAGCCGTACGGATGATGCTGGTGAGGACTTCCACGTCTCCCTCAACGTGGTGGGCCCCGAAAGACAGGAAGCAACTCCTGCTGCAATGTGCCTACACTTTAGGACTTCAGCCCAGGTCGCGCTTCCTTCAGCGCCGGCAGACTGTCAGCAAACCCAGCGAATGCAGATTTCAACTCGTAAGACGCTTACTGAAGAATGAAGAATGACGCCAGCATCAAAATACAAGCAGTTGCGGGTCAGCAAGACTGGAGGAGGTGTGAACTCTGTCAGCCACTTAGTGAAGTCTGCATGAGCGTCTGACAAGTAACAAGAACTCACCTACACGAAAGAAGAGAACACAAAACACTTGATATCAGTGTGTTCATTTTACATACAGATTTCCATTGCGGCAAGGCCGTGACCAAATTAGTTTGTATACTTCTGTGAGAATCAATAACGCTAACTATAAGAAAGCAATGGACCTGAATACGTCATTCGGTTTACTCACACTAAATGCTGTCAAAACTACAAAAAGATTTCCTAACCACCACCTAATCATCTCATAAGTGTATTGAATAAAATAGGAACTGACCTCCTTGCCATTCAGAAGCAGACTCTTCTTCGCTTCAACCCTGCCAACTGTAAGTCCTGTTGTGTCACTTGCACCCTTCCATATCGGTATCGTAAGCAGAATGTTCCTGAAAAACACCTTCTTGTCATACAAGTTGCTAGCAGCCAGTTGGGTGATTTCACAATAGTAGTAGGGACCGAGCCGGTCCTGGGCCAAGGTTGAACCCACTTGACCTTATGAATGGGTACTTGAACTTTGCGGTTGTTAATTAAGTGGCCACTTGACCTTTTAATTGGATAAGTGATAATGGAGTGGCCACTTGAGATCTGAAGTGGTTTTGAAGTGGGCCAGGTGTCATATTTAATTGGATTAATGATTAAGTGGTGTTTGAAGTGCCTCTCGGCGTCATAATTGCTTTTAAAGTGGTGGGTGTGGTTGTTGATAAGAGTCACTGTCTGGGAATGTGTTCTGGAAACTTCTAGGTATTCCCAGGCTAATTAGAACACACACACACACACACACTCAAATCATCATCATAATACATGACGTTATTCATTAAAAACATTTTATTATAATTTATCAATACACTTGGTAAAGAAAACGGAATGAATCATAAATGTTGTAGTTTCTGTACACGCCTGTGATGGTATCGTCCATTCTCAGTACGGCTTGATTGGCATGGAGTGGGTTGGAAGTGAATGACAGCGTGCACTTGTTCTTCCTGGGTGTTTGACTGTGTGACATCCAGTAGCGTATCTCCTTTGTCCCGCGCTCTGCAGCATCTGCAGGGTATCCAACTAGAATGTATAACCCAAGCGGCACAATGGTACCGGCATCCACATTTTTTCCAAATGGGAATTCAGTGAGCACCAGTTCTGTGTTTGCTTGAGTCTCCGGGAGTGTTCCGCTGACAGTGTGAACCATTGCACGTACACCTGGCTCACCCACACGACCCCGTCTTCCTCTTTCTCCTCGCTCTCCCACTAGTCCCTGCGCTCCTCGTTGACCCTGCAATCCTCTGGGTCCTCTTGCTGTTGTTATCACCACCCAACCTTCGGACTCCTTTTTGTACACCAGACCGTTGCCTGTGTTGATGTAGAAGTCTCCCAGGCCACCTTCTGCTATGGACGGCTCCCTTCCGCCTCCGAGCCATCCTGTACCTCTTTGACCTCGAGGTCCCTTACTCTTGCGAACTTTTATCAGTTGCTTTTGCAGCTCTATGCCTTCGGTCCTGTTGAATTTGACTGCCTTCAAAGACTGCACGTCATGCACTATAGTGTTTTCCGTACTCTTATTACCAAGCAGCACTTTCAGTTGTGTCACGTCGTCTTTAACCTCGCGAGCCGCCCTCTGCGAACTAAGCTCTGCATCGCTTTTATGGGAAGTTGATGTCCAGAATGCCATGATCTATGGACGCTTGTTTTTTCCTACTTCAGAGGTGAAATTTTTTCATCTATAAACCAAGGATGTCTGTGATTCTCACTTCCACCAACGCAGTCTCTGCTGTGAGCAGTGGGAGATATACCGCTAATTTTACCCTAAACATAAAAGAATTCGATACTCGAGGTAAAACCATTCACTTGGAATCCGCACAGTTTGAACTGCATCATGAGAACGTGAGTGAGCGCACGAACAAACTGTACATCACGGACAACGCCAGTGGAGTGGAGGATCGTGTGTCCATCTCAACAGGAACCTATACAGATGCAGAAGACATTGTCCTCAGCATCAACGCATCGCTCGCTATGCATGGCCATGGCGATGTGTCTTTTTCCTATTCACGACTGAGCAGCAGAATTACAGCATCAGTACCAACAGGCAAGACTTGTGTCTTTAAAAATGACTCTCCAGGAGTCGTGCTGGGTGCTGGCGAAGTTCAGATGCGCTATGCTATTAGAGGTGTGCAGACCTTCTCGCACGCTGTGGACCTCACCGTTGGTCGTCGAATGGTTCTGCTGTACACAGACCTGATCGCCCCCTCCATCCAATATGAAGACAACGTGGATTCCAGGGTGTTGAAAACATTTCTCGTACAAACCCTGAACGGTGTAAATAACTATGTGTTTTCCAAGGATGACAAGCGCATCTTGCTTGGAAACGAAAGCGTGCGTCAGATGACCTTCTGGTTGAAATTCAACACTGGCGAGCTCATCACCGCAGGATATCCCATCTATCTGGACCTGCGCATCGAAAATATTTCCTCTCCCTAGTAAGGACCTGGTGGAAGAAGAAGAAGAAGAAGAAGAAAGAAGAAGAAGAAGAAAGAAGAAGAAGAAGAAGAGATCAATATGGATACTGAACACTACACCTCTATTAGCATCGACACTGCAAGTAGCGTGTGCCGTGAGGACGACAATGAAGATTACGATGAGCCTCATCTGGAGCACCTTAGGTTGATGCTGCGAAAAATCAAGCGTCGAAAAGCAGCTATGAAAAACAAAAGCGACACTGTTGAGAAGCAGCTTGCACGTGTTAACCTGATCGTCAGCACATTGCTCGTCATTCAGGTAGCTCTCAGTGCAAGTCAGACAACTGTTCTTGCAGACGTTGACAGACGCATCGTCGGCATTCTCTCCCTGATCTCAATGACTGTTGGATGTGCACTGGGCTGTGTTGTGAAGTTTGCGCACACTCAGCGAAATGTGTTGCAGAAGCTCCTCGTCTCTTATCAGAAGTGGGACAAAGCCGAAGATGCTTTCGTCATGGAGATGGGTGTCTGCATGCAGGATGGAGTGCTCACCAGCGAAGAACATCTCAGGCTTAATGGTATCTACGAAGTTGCACGCGACTTTGTGGATGGCTCTCTGGACGAGCAATCTGAAAATTATTTCACCCTGTATTCAAAGGACGGCAAGCATGGCTCAGGAACTCTTCACACCCCAGATTCCCGGTTCATTTAAGGGATTGCTGAGTGGGTCAAAGGTTGTGCAGAAGGCTATTTTGGAAAGGAATGAAAAAAAGTACTCACTGCTTGAAGGTAGGCGCAGCGTCATTCTCTACTCGTCCGCAGACTCCTCCCCTCCATCCTTGAACAATGAACTCAATCTGTCCTCACCGAACTTTATTGCACTGGGCGAGAGCTTTTTCCTCGCCAAATTCAAGTACACCGTGAAAGACAACCGTGCCAACGGCAGTGATCACTACGAACACTGGACATGTCCTACCTCCCCGGGCTTTTCCTTCTTCAGAAACATCAGAGTTGAATTGAACGGAACGGAGGTGACTCAGTCCAGCAAGATTTCAGACATGCAAAGTGTACAGCACGTGCTGAGCCTTCTGGAAAGTGACGTATCCAGGCTCCAGTACTCAGACTCTGATCTGTATGGACTGCAGAAGCTCGATGCTCGAAAGGCCTTGAAAAACATCCATCTCGATCAGTATCGGTATGGCGTGAAGCGGAAGAGGGCCTATGCATTTATGACGAACGATTCTGACGGTGATGATTTCGACAGTACGGCTGGGAACTACAAGGTGAAGCGAAAGCCTGGCGTACTCATTTCTGAAACCGAATCGTTCAGCAACACCGTGCAGGAGAACATTGTGCGCACACTGTGCGGCCGTTTCCAGTACAAGATGCGACCCTTCCTACCATTCTTCAACGCGGACGATGCCTGGCTACCACCGGGTACACAGGTGAAGATCAAGTTCGATTTGCCACAGGCTGAGCTTTCCAGATACATGATCGTTTCCGACAAGGGTGGTGGTGCTAACAATGCAGACAGTGTAGGCAACATCACGATCGAGCTCACCCAGCTTGATTTCATCGTGCCCACCTACCGCATGGATCACAGCTATGTCGATCAGGTGCGACTGTCCAAGCAGCTGTTTTTCCACACGTGGTGCCCGCGACAGATGCAGAAGAGCATAACGGACGACGCTGGGACAATAGAGCTTTTGCACAACTCCGACATTCCACGTCGCTTTCTCTTGTTTTTCGAAGACTTGAAATCGAGGGATCAACCTGCACTCGGCACTGGCAATGCCACTCATTCATCCAATCGATTGGCGATGATTCATGCAAACATATCGCAGCTGCGCATCACAGTCAACGAGGAAACTCTGTTCGATAGCCCTCTCAAATTCGACTGGATGTGCAGCGTGAACGAAGATGATGGGACGTACTTTTACGATTACAACAAGTCATCCTACCTGCGCGGGTACAATCTGGTCCGTGAATTTTTCGGAAAGACATACGGCACTGAAATACCCATTACCGCTGCCGACTACTGCAACCACTATTTCATGATACCTATCAACTTGAACCTTGACCATCAAGTGGACAATCAAAAGATGAGAGGCAATCTGTCTATCGACTATCAGTTTTCAGCCGTCACCAACTCTCCCATCAAGTTGCCAAGTGATCAATCCACCTCCATCAAGGTCAACATGATCTGTCTTGATCAGTACCTGTACACCATTGACAAGGAGAGAGGTGTCAAGAGTGAAGTTGTTTGATGAAATTTCTCCGTCATAGAGCAAGAAGTACACGTGCATGCTATTGGAGGGCGGCGGCGGCGGCGGTGGAGAGAGTCAATGAATGATGGATGGTGGTGATTTGACGACACAGCAAAGACTGTACAAAGGTGGTGACTTGAGTACTGAATCTCGTCAAAACGGCGGTTTCATCATCGGTCCTCTACTTAAACTGTTTGGGTTGGGAGCTGGTGACTTGCAGAGTCGCATGTCTGAACCCTCATCGCGTGACCTGTTAATGCAACGCGGCGGCTTTCCTTGGGCTCTGGCGGGACTTTCATTGCTTCCGATGCTGCTGGGAAAAGGAAAAATGGGTGGTGGTGGCAGCGAGAACGTCATCGAAAGACAAATGAGGCTGACTCGTGAGCCGGCCATGCAGCGTGGTGGGCTGACCATACCCCCCGGTCTGCTTGCCAAAGGTATTCCACTGCTGAAGTCCATTGGCATCCCCCTTGCTATGGGTGCGCTCGCCTCGGTGGGTGACAACGTTGTTGACAAGGTGTTTGGCGATGGGCCCAAGACTCGCGCACGTACACGAGCCAGAGGCACTCGCAAGGTGAAGTCTCGTGGTAAATCCAAGGGTAGAGCAGCAGCAGCAGCAGCAGCAGCAAGCAGCAGTGGTCGTCGTCAACCTCCTCATCGCTCACGCCGTAGTAAAACTGTAAAAAGCAAATCACGTTCGCTGAAGCATCAACTCGCAGACACTCTCCAGTCCACAGGACGACGCCTGTTTGAAAAGGTCAAGTCCAAGACAAAGTCACGGATCAAGTCCAAAGCCAGATCAAAAATTCGATCCAGTCTCCTGAAAGCAATGCCCAGGGTAAAATCTACTAACGCCGCTGCAAACATGAACGAATCACCTTTCGCACGCAAGATTAGAGAGAACTTGAATAGAGCGTCCCTTGGAAGCAATGCGCCTGCCCCCGCCTCATCTTCACACATTGCCCCCACATTCAACATCTGATGCAATTTTTTTCACCATACTAGTAACAGATCGTATGCCTGTCACAATGGACTTTGGCACCCTGTTTAAGCGTGTTAAGGGGAAGCACACAGTCACAGCAGCAGCAGCCCCCATCCCAACTGTGAAGCCGCATGTGCGAGATCAACGCTCACCACCTGCCATATCAGGTCTGGAGTATGAACGAAAAGGATGGTTTGATGAAATCCTACCCAGTCTTCGTGAATGGGGGCAGAACGTTATGTTCCTGGGACAGAGCAACATGGGCAAATCGTTCTTCTTGAAAAAACTACTGGACAATGTGCAACCGGAGCGCTTGGTGGTCATCTCCAACACACCTGGCGATCAGTATCGAATGGAGAGTCTGAAGAGCTTCAAGCACTACAGCACTCTTCCGGAGAACATTGAGGAGATGAACATTGAGCCGCACACGTACGTCATCATCGATGACATTCGAGTCATGGCACTTAAGCACGGTGAACAGCGCGAGTGCCTCTACAAGTTCTTCACCATGTACAGCCATCACTATAAGCTGAACGTATTCTTCCTTTCACAGAGCTTTGACAACATAAAAGACATGAAGATCAATGCCAATTTTCTCTACTTGTTTCGCTTCACTGACAAGAGCAATATCAAGCGCTATCTGAGCACCCTGTTCGGTGGTCAATGCTCAAAGTCTGGTCTCATTTTCAGACTGTATGAGAAGCTGCTCGCTGCTTGCCAACGCCCCATCCTGGCCATTCACTGTTCTCGAAATGAGTATTCCACATATTGCAACGATCATACCTACAAAGTGCTGTTTGAATAAAAAATAAAAAAATAAAATTCACACACAACATTGAAAAGAAAAAAATCCCCACTAATAGTGAGAGAGAGAGAGAGAGAGCGCGTGCGAGAATGGAGCGATTGACTGTTAGATTCTGCAAGGGTCTTCCCAATAGTATAACACGCTCCGGTCCAGCAGTGGGTGATGATGATGATGATGATGATGGTGGTGGTGGTGGCCTTAAAGGCTCTTTCAAGATACCCAAGACGAAACGACTGAGGACGTTGCAATTCATGCAAAAGCAGCCGCAGTACGTTTTAAAGCGAAGAAAATCTTCATGGGATGTCCTGGGAACTCTCCCCTCACTCAAAACGCGTCGAGCAAAGGTCAAAGGAGGAAGTGTTGGTGGTGGTGGTGTTGGTGGTGCATACGATACGTTTCTGAACCACTTCAAGAAAGTTCTGCAGTACATACCGGAACATGCACTGAGCAGATTGCCGCCTGGTGACTTGGAAAAGAACCCGCGAGTTAAACACCTGTACGAGCGTCACTTCCAAAACAGTCCTAAACTCATCAGCTACGAATCCGTCCTGAATGTACTTGCATCTGACCTGCTCAACTACGATGCAAACACCGGTGCCGTTCGAGAGTCTATTGCTGATGTTAGATTGAAGAAGAAGGCCCCCACATCCACTCTGTCCCTGAGCATTACCCAGGACACGGACTTTGATCGCATACTGCTGCACATCCTATCTGATGAACTTTCACGAGGAAACATTCCCATGGTGTTCTTGAAAAGCAGCTATTTCACAGCCAGAGCTCAACTCCAACAGCTCTACCAGGACAATCCTAGCACTTTCACAGGCGAACTGGAACGCGTGCGTCAGTCTGTGGAAGCCACGATCAGGAGAGACTACGTGGCGTTGGTGAACGAAACGAATAGAATCTATTTGTCAAAGTACCCATTCCAGAAGCTGGCTCTTCAGGATATAGGACTCACGCCTCAAGTACGCGGTTTCTCTGGGATGCAGAACAAGCTACAAAGCATCACTCAACTATCACTCACTGTTCCCGGCTCATCGGGCTACAAGTTTGCCGGTCTGGAGGAGATGTCACAGACGTACGCGAGCACCATGGAGGCACAGCTCATGAAGCCAGATCACTTCATGCATGGCCTGCAGAGGACTCTGACCAATGACCGTGACTTTGTCATGACTGTGTTGAAAAACAGCAACCGCTCCCTTCCCAAAGTACTCGACATTCTCAGAGGAAATTCGCTGTAGAGTTAAGAAGACGATCAACAACAACAACAACAACAACCACCACCATCATCATCATCATCATCGTCATCATCATCATCATCATCATTGGAAAATTGAAATCATCATCATCCTCATCATCATTGCAAAATTGGAATCATCATCATCCTCATCATCATTGGAAAATTGGAATCATCATCATCCTCATCATCATTGGAAAATTGAAATCATCAGCAGCATCAGCAGCATTACAGTGGTTCGCCGTCATCGTCGTCGTCGTCGTCGTCATTGTCACTATTACTATTATTAATGTTTATTATCATGCTTTTTAAAAAAAGATGAATGTACCGTTGAGCAACGTGGATTTGGACAATCGACTGAAGTTCGTGAGAGGCTATGCGGGTGTAACGAGCTACGACCTTTTACCACGCCTGAAGCATGGACAATTCTGTATCGTCAACACGGACAACGTTCTGCCCGTGTACGACCCTCCTCAGGGTGGACACCATTGGCTGACGGTGTGTCGCGAGCACGATTGCGTGCTGATTTTCGATAGCTTTGGTCGAACACTGAATCGCATGGAGCGGGACTATCACGAACCGGGATTGGAGCGCTACTTCAGGAATGCCTTTCCGAAGTGCACGCTCTACACGAACAGCAACGTGCTCCAGAATCGATCCACTGCCGTGTGTGGTCGGTATGCAGTTCTAGTAGGGAGACTGTTCTCGGAGCTGGGTACTATTGAAGGTACTGTGCGAGTACTTGCACGCCACTTCACTGACAATACGCTGCACAACGATCGCGTGATCCTGGACATTGACAGTACTACTACTAGTGATGATGATGATGATGATGATGATTCAATCACAAACGACACCGCAGGTGGTGGTGGTGGTGACAGCGGTGCAACTGCTGCTGCTGCTGCTGCTGCTGCTGCTGCTACCCCAGACACTGACAGCGCCGGTGTCAGTGCCAGCGAGGATCATGATGATGATGATGAGAATGACGACGATGTGTGGATGGAGCGTTTAGCCAGTGAAATGCACAGACCAAGACGTGTACGCTTCCCCCGCAGGCGTGTGATAGTGCACGAGCTGGATGACATATGGAGTGCGGATCTGGTGGACATGCAGGCGTTTGCAAAAAATAACAATGGTGCTCGACATTTGCTGACCGTCATCGATCTTTTCAGTCGCTATGCATGGGTTGTACCGCTCCAGAACAAGACGGGCGCACTTGTCAGAGATGCGTTTCGCAACATCGTGACCAGCAGCAAGCGCTCACCTCGCAAGCTGTGGGTCGACGAGGGTAAAGAGTTCTACAACGCAACAGTCAAGCAGTGGCTTGCTGACAACGACATTAGCATGTACAGCACTCATAACGACGGCAAGGCGGTGGTTGCAGAGCGATTCAACAGAACGCTCAAGTCACGCATGTGGAAACACTTTACAGCAAAATCAACAAATGTCTACATCAAAGTGCTACCCAAACTTGTACATGACTACAACACCAGCAAGCACCGCAGTATCGGTATGACACCTGCCGAGGCGTCCGAGGAGCGTAATGCACCGTTTGTACAGGATCACCCCAGCAAAAGCCCAGATGCACGCACGGCGCGGCGACGCTATGCTGTGAACGATGAAGTGAGAATTGCTGTGAGCAAAGCTCATTTCGAAAAGGGCTACACACCCAATTGGACTGAAGAGGTGTTCGTCGTGAATAGAGTTCTACCCACCCAACCACCCACCTACAACATTCGAGATCTCATGAACGAGCCTATTCAGGGCAGTTTCTACGAACATCAACTGCAGAAAACCAAGCAAACCAAGTTCCGCGTGGAGAAAGTCCTCCGCAAACGCCACGGACAGTCTCTGGTCAAGTGGAAAGGCTACCCGGACAAGTTCAACTCCTGGATTGACAACGGACAATTGAGCAAGCTCTAGCTGCCCACAAGAGCAATCTTATTCTTATTATTATCATCAAACATTGACATCATCGTAAACAACATCATCATCATCATCATCATCATCATCATCATCATCATCAACTGTGCGATTGCATTTCACGCAATTATGTTTTAGCTATAATAGAAATAAAAGTCTAGTGAAGTTATGGAGAAAAAAAAAATTATGTAGTATGTAGAAAAAATAATAACATCAACATCATCATCATCATCATGTGACCAAGCCGCTTTTACGGGCAACAATATTATGAATATAAAACGCAAGGTATTGTAAGAGCAATTTTCTGAAAATAATGTTAAAACACGAAATATTAAAATGCATTATCACACCGTGATCATCATCATCATCATCATCATCATCATCATCATCATCATCATCATCAAGATCAGTAACTCATTAGACAAATGGAATTGATATGGTACAGGGTGTGACTAATGATAATTGTGATTGTCAACCACAACCATCATTGTTCAGTCATCCAGCAGTGCGATGCGGTGGTGTCCATGTGCAAGTGTGCTGACACCGTCCGCTCGGATGTATCGTTTGCTGTCGAACGGCGACAAAGACGACTTGGTCATCGTCTCGGTGAAGATACGATGCGAATGGCTGCGCAGGGTGGTCATTGCGTGTGACATCCTCGTCCTGTCGACCAGACACTGACGGTAGTCCGCGATCGTGAATCTTCTCGTCACCGCTCTCTTGACGCCCTTTGCACGCTGACCACTCTCCTCGCCATCGTACGCGTACATTTTGGACCTGAGCGCCACGAACTCTGTCATGAGCTTCCCTCCGAGCTCGTCCTTAAATTTACCTACAACCTTCTTGTTACTCTCGCTGTACAGAGGACTGTCGGGGCTAAAGTTGCTGGTGTCGTACTGATCGGCCATACTCTTCATGTCCGCATAGAGGTCCTCCGTGCGGAACAGCAGCACCAGCGAGTCCGTGTCTGTGTACAGCAGGCTCATGCGGTCTCCGTAGCGTGGCTGGAGCTCGTCATAGTAAAATCTGTACATCAGCTCCTTGCTCAGCTCCAGGATGCTCATGCCAACGTACACCGGCTTGTTGAGGTGGACCGCAAGCTTCCTGTTCTCCACGCCCACAAGCCCGTTGTCGAAGAGGACATGGCGGACGTAGGTGGACTTGGCCACGGCTGTGAGAATGGTATCTTCCTCGTCTTCCACACGCAGCAGTCTAATGGAGATTCTTCTCCTCACATTCTCCATTGTCTTCCCAAACACAGCGTTATTCATGAGTTTAAAGAAGTCCTTCTCGAAATCGTTCTTCGCCTTCTTCCGAAGCTCCGTGTTCAGCTGGATGTAGGGCTTCATCCACGGAGCTTGGCGGAAACTGAGCACGCGGTGTACAGCATCGATCCTCAGACCTAGACGACTGTACAGCCTGAGGTTACGATAGTGTGTTACGTAGCGCTGCTTTGGCATGAGGTTCGGGACCAGTTTCGGAGCACTCAGTCCGGAGACAGGATCTGCTGCAATCAAGTCGCGCTGGTATGGCGACATCATACTCTCGGTGATGGTTACACGCTCCGGTGCGGGCGGGTAGTCGTTCAGGCGATCGTGGAACTCTGTGGGCACTGACAGATCGCACTCCACCATGTACCCAGTGTCTGCGTCATCTGGCTGGGTGAGGATCTTCTGCAGGAGTTCGTCACTGGGGGCACACCACTGGAATTTGGATGTCGGCAAGTGCTGCGACATGGCCCAGCCGTACAGGTTGTTCGCGTCGAGGTATTGAAGATATGTTGACGCCTGCTCAGGGTCGTGTGAGCTCATGTACTTGTTGTTCGCCCTGGCGTGGCGGTGTGACGCCATTGTAACACCGCCACGAAGACCGCGCTCGACGAACAGATGCATGTCCACGTCGTCCAGCAGAGTGAGCGAGATTCCTGTATGTTTCAGAAGGGCGTCCCACGCGAATCCAGGCAGGGTGTAGTAGTGTGTCGGGTCCAAATCGTACGTGGCCATTGCAGTGCATCTAAATTTCTCAAACACATCTGCAAGAAGGTGCACATCGGTCTTCAGGTAGAGATCATGGTAGTCGCCCATGTCGCTGCAGCCGAATGCAGTCCACACACGCTGGGCATGGCAGTAGTCCTCATCGCTGATGTGACACTCTGAGAGGCGTGAGTAAAAGTCTTCCTTTGCAGGAAGACCAGTCTCGGAAAACCTAGCGCTGCTGTTCATGTATTCGTAGGGATAGACACCTTTGCGATGCAGGAGATCCAGCAGGTTATTGCTAGACGAGCCCGGTGCACTGCTGCTGCTGCTGCTGGTGCTGCTGGTGCTGCTGCTGGTGCTGCTGCTGCTGCTGCTGCTGGTGCTGCTGCTGGTGCTGCTGCTGCTGCTGCTGCTGCCCGGGGCGTTGTTGCTGTACGACGAAGCCAGGGACTTGAGATGAAAGAACGAGTCGCGAGGCGTGTTGCTCACTAGCTTGTCCAGCGATGCGTTCAGAAAGGAAAGACTGTCAATAAATCGGAATCTCCCCCACGAGAATGACACATACCGCTCCATATTGTTGGGTATGACAGTAACGCGCCCCTTCACCTTGCGTCGACGCCGTCCTTGTCTGTCAATGTACTCCTCAGTGTTCATGGACGTGAGGCCGATGCTGGATATCAGGAGATGTCCATCATACCCTTTCAGGTTGTGAAATACAACGGGGATGGGATGGTGCTCTGGCACGATGCGGAACTTCAAATTGCAGGCGTTGTGTGCAGCTCCTCTGTACAGTCCGGTGAGGTGGTCGTGGTCGCGCACTCGATCAGCACCCTTCAGTTTCTTGCCACAGATCCAGCACTCTGTGGCATTGCGGAACTGCACCTCTTCATCATCCGTGATGATGATAGGACGTATGTTCTTCAGGTCTTCCTCTATGCGCTCTTCCTCCTTGGAGAGCTCTTCGAAAAGCTTTTCAATCGGATCATCTCCTACATATACAAAAGTAGAAACAACAACAAATTATTCATCACTCTTTCCTCCTTTTTTTTTCATAAAATATTATCTCTCTTATTGACCACTGGATATTGTGAGAATAAAGATTTAACGACTGGGTATACGATTAACGCTGATATTTCACATTTACACACACACACACACACACACACACACACACACACACACACACACACACACATTGAGCAGTACATTTAATTAGTTATGCTGAAGGACTCACCTCTGAACGTGAAAGTGTTCTTCAGTACACCATCAGAGCGTACGACGACATACGATACTGCACATGGTACGTGTTCAGCTTCACGAACAGTTTGCTTCCCATGACGCTCTGGAGACGTTGCTTTCAGCAGACACTCAGTATCGGCATAGATCACATACGGCATTTTCATCTTCCGCTGTATCTCCGTGAACTTGAGCTGCTCGTCTGCTTTTGGCATCTGGACTGCCGCTGCCTTCACATCGCTGCAGTATAGTTGATGCTTCTTCAGAGTGGTATCGCTGCGATGTGCGGAGAGGCATCGCATGCAGAAGAACCTCTTGTGTTGGGACTTTGTCTGGCTGGCACATAGAGCGCTAAAGTCCTTTATCCAACAGTAATGGCTAAGGAGATCATCTTGCAGGATCAGGAGATTTATTGCATTGTCACTACCTGATAACTTTATGGGAATGATGTGGTTTTCTTCAAATGCAAACACGTTGATGTTTAGCGAGTTGGCCTTCTCCACCCTGTACACATCATCTATGGTTGCAGGGAACTCTACACCGTCAAAGTTGAGACTCTGTGCATACTGCGCATACTTGCTCACACGTTCTGCATGTTGCACAGCTGGATGCAGGGCAGACAGAAGAGCCCACTTCAGACACTGCTCGTCGTCATTCTTCACATTGATGATGGCCTTTGACGAAGCTAGCTTTTTAGGTAGAGGAAGGTACGACGACATGCGCATTGGACGATACTTGCAAATATCAAGATGTGCAGTTTTCACGTTACTCACAGCCCAGCCTGAACCACCTTGCACCCAAGCGTCCACCTTTGCAGTGATCCCGTCGAAGGCGGCGGTTAGTAGACCTGGAATGTTGCTCACGTTCAACACAGTCATAGGCCGGCTTCGGAAAAATGGAGAGGCGTAGACGATTGCACCTGCGGCATTGGGCTTCTCAACAGTGACACAAAGAACCAGTACAGCTTTGAACGGCTGGATGCCTAGCTCGTGCACCATTGTTTCATACAGATCTGGCGATAGGTCGTTGAGAACGCCAAGAACGTCCTTCTGCTCGTCTAGGAAACTGGATCTATACTCTCTCAAGAATCCACGAGGAGCTGTACGAGTCAAAGTAAGTGCGGATTCTTTTCTCAATTTTGGGGGTGAAGAGCTGTCATCCTCACCAACTCCCACATCACTATCACCACCGCCACCGCCGCTTGAACTATGCATCCGCTTCATGTTTCAAAGGAGTAGCGGTAGCGCTGTTTCACCAACCTGTGATACAGTTGCGGGTGTGAGCTGCGGTTTATATACTGTGTGGAGTGTGCAATGAGTGTTGGTAGAATGCAGTACAGAGTGCATGCTATTGACAGGTTCTTTTTGCATCGATGTTCGAGATGTTTCTTTGTAATATAATGCAAAAATCATCACAGTATACTGAACAACACAGCATGAACGTTTCCATTGCAAAGTTGTACAATCATGTACATGAATGGATATTGTTTGAACACTTACTTATTTCTTCTCGCTCGACATATACATGTACATATACATGTACTGGCACACACACAGACATAGACAGCAATAGCGACAACACACAAAGTGAAGGGTAGTTGGCCGCAGCCAGATGTGAACCGGATAACGAGTGAGGTATGGATGCAAGGACTGTGAACAGAGTGTCTCAGATAGAGTAGGCGTGCCAGTGGATAGCAGAAATAGGCCATGATGCAGAACCACTTGGGACCGTCAGAATAATTTTTCTGGACCGAGCCAGCCGGGAAAAAACCCTCGCGCCGACAGACGCAGTTGTGAGGGAAAAAACCGGGCATATACACATGTAGGCAGGCATAGTGGGATGGTCTAAGACCATGGTTGAGAAACAGAGGGTACCAGTTTCAAGTCCTGCTTGGAAGCGGAAGGAATTTTTCCAGCCGTGCTGCGACCCACAGTTAATTGGGAACTCGTGGCCTGGCACGAGGGTAACATGGATGCAGCTAATGGGATTTCGGTCTTTGACCACTTTGTTGTGGGTCTGATCTACTCACCTCCCACCGTTTAGGCGCTGCATCTGCGCCTTTGATCCTACTGTAGAGGGTGGTGGCGTTCCCACGGTGGATGCGGAATACTCGACTTCCAGCCGAGTCTCACGCGACCCGTGAAATTTAAATTTATTTATTATACACATGTATCCCCAATGGCGATTAGGCATCATGTCGGCATGGAAAGCACATCACGGCAAAAAGTGATAGAAAAGCAATGATAATATGCACAGAAATGAAGGGTGGGAGGGCAGGGACACTGGTGAGACTGAAAACTGACTGAAAAAGTCAGGAAAAGAAGCGACAATAAATAACACACCAGATGCCATATTTGCAACTGAAAATATTTCGCGAGAAATCATTTCTCGCCTATCTCGCTGCGCTCGGCCGGCAAGAAAATACAACGTCTCGTTGTCCAGCTTCTTGGCATCGCACCAGGTGCCACACGGGTCGTGCTTGCCGAAGAGGTGATCCGGAACATTCAGCAGAACTGCTCGCATCTTGTTAGGCTCATTTCGGTTGGCCTTCACAGCATACATAAAACACTTGGTTATGTGGCTGGCTGATTTGGCATTCTTGAGCTCCTTGTGGGTTCCTTTGTTTGACTGCATCCAATTTGGACCCAAAGTTCTTCCGGGTGTGGCTCATGTCAGCCCACTTCGCAATATTACCATCCACGTCCTGTCGCACACGCTTGATCATAGCAGCACCGTCCATCATCCCACATATTATTATTAACATGATTCAGTGATGGCAAGAGCAACAGCCACGCACTGCTGAGTATGAGACTGTATAATGTACATGTACATTGCACTCTGTACTGTCTGTATAATGACTATTAGCGCTTGCACCCGAATGCATCAGAGCAGTGTATAGGAAATGGGAGAGCCAAGTGACTACATGCAATGGAAAGTCACAGAGCAAAGCTGCATGCATACCCACGTATTCTCACAACACCGCACAAGGATGATTGGGGTACACCAGTGTGCTGGTTTCGATCAACTGGTGAAGCGATTGGCGTTGCAAACAGCCAAAGTGATCGCCCACGACTGAGCTGCAGCAGTACCCGCGACCGGGTGCAAAGTTCCCTGATCGACGTTGCAAACAGCCAACCAGGGTGAAGCAGTTGGCGTTGCAAACGGCCAAAGCAATCGCTCATGCTTGAGCGGCAATAGTACCCGCGACCGGGTGCAATGACTACTGATTGGCGTCGCAAACAGCCGACCAATAGTATGCAATTTTAAGCAGAGATAGTAGCAGCAAAGCAACCAGTTGAAGGAAGCTGTTCCCAGAAAACCAGCACACGGCACCCCAGCAAGCGTTCACCACCAATGCACGAGAGCTAAGAACAAGTGATTAAGGCACGAGATGGATAAAGGTAGGCATGCAGATGGATGAAATCCAACGCAGGTTCTCAATACGGCAATTTAGCAATGACAATCGGTATCTGTATGTCAAGGCTATATTACATCGACTGGAATGGCAGCACTGCTCGGTCTGGTTGTGCTTGAGCAGCTGGGGCAAGACGTCGGAATTCCTCCATGCGGAAACGAGACAGCGAATCGGCAATGCAGTTAGACTGGCCAGCAATGTGAGCAGCAGTGACGGTGAAATTGAAGCGGGCGCACACAAAGAACAGCTCCCTGATCAGGGTCATCACTGGCGGTGACTTGGATGTGCCGGAGCGGATGCAATCTACCACAGCCTTGTTGTCGCAGTGCATTGTGATACGAAGCTGGCGCCATTCCTTGGCCCACGTGCAGCACGCTGTGACCAACGCGTAGAGCTCCTTCCACTCAATGCTGTGAGTGAGTTGCTCAGGCGACCAGGTCCCTTGAAGCCAGCGGCCGCTGTTGAATGCGCCCCAGCCCAGGGTGCCACTGGCATCAGTGAACAGCTCCAAGTCTGGAGATGGTGTCCAATCTGGGAACAGGAAGAATGATTTTCCGTTCCGAGCCGTAGCCACCATTGGATATCTTCCTGGCACTCGGTAGTCAGACTGATGCGGTAGTGAGGCTGCTGGTAGCGACTGCAAATAGACCACAGGCGCCGCATAAATGTCCGGCCGGGTACGATGACTCTTGCAGCGAAGGAGAGTTTCCCCAGAAGAGATTCGAGTTCGCGCTGAGACATGGTGGGGTTGATGCTCGCTGCAGTCAACAGGCGCTTGATGTCGGCCAATTTGTCGTCAGGGAGCCGGGCTTCCATCTTCTCACAATCCAGGATAATGCCCAGGAATGTCAGGGTACGAGACGGGCCTTCCACCTTTGCAGGCGCGAGCGGGACTCCGAGGTATGAGAATGCACGGAGAAGAATGGCCAGCTGCCGATTCGCCACTGCCTGGCCCACGCTCACGCACAAGTAGTCGTCCAGGAAATGCAGCAAATTAGGGATGGAGAATTCGTGGTGCATTATCCATTCGATGGTGGCTGCCACTGCATCAAATACCGCCTGGCTAGAGCGGAGCCCAAATGGCAAGACACGGTCGTAGTAGTACTTCCCCCGCCACAGGATGCCGAGGAGATGCCAATCCTGTGGGCGGACAGGTATTTGACGAAAAGCACTCTTCACATCGAGTTTAGAGAGATAGACAGGAGACGGGGAGGACATAATGATGTTAATGGCTTCATCAATGCTGATGTACTGCAAAGAGAAAGGCTCGGCAGGGATCCCGTCGTTAACGCTGGAGCCGGCAGGGCTGGACAGGTGGTGTATCAAGCGTAGCTTGCCATTCTTTTTCGGAACAGCGCCAATGCCAGAGCAGTACATAAATGGGAATGGGGGCGAGTCAAATGGGCCAGCCGTGTAGCCGGCGTTGCAGGAAGCGGTGAGCTGTGCAGACACAAATGCAGAGTGCTGGAATGCTGATGAGAGGTTGGACGAGTGCTGGTTAGTTATGCGGTTGCCGGTAAAGCCAATGTCAAAGCCGCAGCGGAGGCCGTTAATAACATACGAAGCCAATGAACTGTCAGGGTGGTTACGGAGCAGTGATTCGAAGCGAGAAACAGAGACGGGTGTGTGGACAGCAGGACATGCGCTTGTGAAATCAGTAGAACGTGAAGTGCAGGGAGAAATATGTACAATCGCGGGAGCTGCAGCCAAAGCAGCAGAGTTACTGGCGCCTACCGCACTTAGATCCGTTGTGGTCCTTGGACCCGCAGCGGTTGCAGACATGGGCGTACTTGCACGTGCTGAGACTGCAACGCCCAGCGTTGAAGTTCCGGCAGATCGGTTGGCCATTAGACACCGTGCGGACTCCAATGAAGGCTTGCTGGTTGTTACGTTGACAAATTCCGGTTGCTGCTCAGTGACACCGCAAAGGAAAGCGCAAGCCAAAGTCAGCGCAGCAACAGCTACCCAAGGCGATTTGGGCGCGCATGCGCAGCAGTTGAGTGCACGTGTAAAGCCAGCTCGATCGCAGCTAGCATGAGATAGAGAGCAGCGCATCGGTCTTATCGCTAACTAGGGTTAGCCCAAAAGCTAACCCAACATTTAATGTACCATGTACATTGTACTCTCAGTCTCTGTAGCACCAAGATGCAGTATAATTAGATTACTATGCATGAGCACATGCATGAATAAGGGAAATTTCCCCTCGTCAAAATAATTCAAGTGCACTTTTCTGCACTGCACTGTATACAGTCAATGATGATTGTTGTGAACCCTCTAAGATTCTCTAAATTGTCAGGATCGTACGACCACACGGCACGAGGACAACTCTTTTCCTTTACACAGTATATTTCATTTCATCGAATAATTAACAATGAACACTAATAACACCAGCTATTTATAGCATGCAAAAACAGCGTACATGTAAAACATACGCATATAAAACTGGACATAACAGCGTATACAGCAAAACACACACAGCGCATATAGCGTATGCCATGCAGCAACATCAGCGGTACGGCGGAGTCGAAAGACAACATTGCGACGAATACAATGCCATAAGCGCGAAGGCCTTTCCCAATTGAGAACTGGTGGTTTGCAACATTCTCCCCACCAAAGGGCTTCTCACCGCCGTACAACAATGCACACAAGTCAAAAACGATCCGGGGCTCTGACTACGCGCCCAGAACGCGTCATCTCCTGCTGCCGTGGTGGTGGTAACGGTGCTGACGGTTCATACGCTGGCTGCTGAGGGACGATAGCAGGTTGAGCGGTATCTGCAAGCCCAGGAGCCACGTCCTGTGACGATACTTCTAACGGCACTAACCTTTGGATCGGCCTCAACAGGGTACTGGTACTCAACTTAACCTTGGCAACACGACGCTTACCATCTCGACCAGGGAATAACTCGATGATCCGTCCCAAACGCCAGAACTGTTTGCGCTTGGTATCATCGAGAACAAAGACAACATCACCCACAGCTAAAGGGCGCGACATGGTCTGTTGGTGTTTGTTCAGCTGACTTAGGTACTCCACCTCCCAACGATTCTTGACATGCTCCAGTGTCCGACTGAGGTAACGCAATCTCGATGACATCTGCGCAGCGTCCAGGGTGCCTTCTGGCTTCTCTGACGACATCCAGATGTCACCCATCATCATTGCAGGGGTTACTGGTGGCTCATCCAGGCTATCAGACACATAAGTATTAGGGTTCACGGATTGGCATGCTAGCGTCGCCAGCTACATCATGCACGTGACAGGCGCGTGCATATACTGTCCCACACAATCGGTCAGTGCTCAAATCGCATTTTCCCATCAAATATCACTCACTTTCAACTCTACGGGATTCATTACGGTTGGCTCAAACTGCCTGAATTTTTGAATCCACACGCACGAAAGACGTTCCAAGACTTCCACCGTTCGTATTTTTTCAAACGAGTTCCGGGTTTTCCAGTAACTTTGGCCAAAGTTCGGCTAAAAAAACAGGGGGAACCGTTGCGTTTCCGTAAAATACTGAACGGTAGAAGGATAGCCAAGGTCGAGAGCAAAACAACAAGCCATTATTTGTCAAAATCGAACAAGAAACGGCTCAGCGCATCTATTTTCCGTGCACGCGCGCGCGTACTTTGGCCGACAAGGTGTGGAGAATTTCTGAAGAAGAAGAATAACAAGAGCAGCAGCGCTCGGAACAGCCGTGCTGGATACTTCCAATCCCGACGATGGAGCGTGTTGGCTGTCGTGAGCTGCTGAAACGACCATGACATTTCTTTTTCTTTGTATACCCTACATATCTTGACGTGCCCTAGCTCAGTTTCGGCCTCTTTACAGGAAGAATATTTTCTTCCATGGCATCAGCGGCCAAACAGCAAGAAGAGCAACAGATCGAGATTTGCAGGGCAAACAAAGGATGCGTGCAGCTACATCTAGTCAGGTTCGATGCAGCTGCGCTTTGCCAGAACCTCAGCAGATAAGAAAAGACGACAGAGTGTCTCAGATGGAACTGGATCTTTCGCCAAGACCGCCACCGCCGCCATCATCAAGTCCAGGTCAGTCAGAAAAATGCAAAGCCCGAGTGAAGTGAAGCCACTGTCTGAAGCCAAGGAAAAATTCAAAAAGTACGCTCTCCGGCTAGACTTCGAGTCGATATTTTTTTACTTCGATAGGCGCTGTCGCGGCCTGTAGCGCGCGTCCATAATCCAAAATGGAGGCGCACGTGTCGGGTGCTTTTAGTGGCAAGCCGTGAAACCTAAAGTTAGCGGACGACTATTCACCACTGCTTCAACCTCATACAAGAGGGTCTCAAGCTCCTGGACCTTCAGAAACGCTGTTCCCATTACCTTTTTCAAGGCACTCTTCACTGTACCAACCATTCGCTTATAGAAGCCTCCATGCCATGGTGCAGCTGGAGGATTGAATATCCATGGCACACTCAGTTTGTCAGATGCCGCCTTGAACGTTGTAGCGTTGTCAGACCTGATCCGAGACGGCAAACTACGTCTCGCGACAAACTTCCGAAATGCTATCAAGAATGACTCAGTACTTAAACTATCGACCACCTCCAAGTGAACTGCTCTGGTGGTGGCACACACAAACAATGCTATCCATACCTTCGGAGATGACTCACCACGGCGCACGTACAACGGACCAGCATAGTCGATGCCGGTAGTTCCGAACGGCCTCTCGTGAACAACTCGGTCTTCCGGCAGCGGCGGGCAGACTTCTGAGGCAGCCTTAGCCTTGTAGCGGCGGCATGTAACACATCGCTGAGTAATGTTGCGTAGCGCTCGTCGACCACCGATAATCCAGAATTTCTGACGGATGAACGACAAGACTCCTTCTACACCTTGGTGCATCCTTTCAACATGCTTTTTCTCCAACAGCAACTCGGTCAGATGATGTTTGCCTAACAGGACTGGGTGCTTGGCTCCATACGCCAACTCGCTGTGCTGAAGTCGTCCCCCGGCTCTGAGCACTCCATGCTCATCCAGAAACGGTGCAAGCTGATACACCTTCGACCCGGGCTTCACTGGTTGACCTTGCTTGATCAGCTCAAGATCCTCAGCGAAACATGCGGCTTGAACGATGCGGTACAATACGTTGTCTGCTGCAAAATAGAGTTCAGCACGAGGCTCAGTGTGCTTCCACTGCAACATCCGAGTCACCATGCCCTGTGCCCTCGACCATTTACTGAATCGGAGCCACCATTCCTTATCAGATTCTCGACTACAGGTGGTGGCTGACACTCGTACTTCTACACTGGACTCATCTGTAGCTGCGGTTGAGGATGCGGTGGGCCAGTCATTGGGATCCGTGATCCAGGTTGGTCCGCCCCTCCAGAACAGACTACGGATCTGCTGTGCACTACTCCCACGCGACGGTAAATCTGCTGGGTTGTGAAGGCCCGGGCAATGGTTCCACACAATGCCGACCTTCTTCGATATCTCTTGGACTTGACTGACGCGGTTAGCCACAAATGTTTTCCATTTGTACGATGGATTACTGATCCAATGAACGGTAGTGAGACTGTCAGTCCAGCCATAGACTTGTGTGACGGTCACACGCAGCTCCTTCACCACAAACTCAGCGTAGCGAGCCGCTAGACATACTGCTTGTAACTCAAGGCGGGCTAACGTGGGCGGAGACACAGGTGCCACTTTGGCCTTGGCAAATACCAAGTGCGACTGTCCATTGACGACTGCATACAAACAACATCCAAACGCTTTCTCACTGGCATCGGCGAAGACATGAAGCGCAATCGGCGTGTCAAGATTGCAGCAAATCCAACGTGGTATGTCAATGCTCACCACTTCGGCCAACTCTCCCCACCATTGCGAACATGCGGCTGCGATGCCATCAGGCAACATATCATCCCAGTCGCCTCCGACTTTCCAGGCTTGCTGTAGCAGTATCTTTCCCGGCACAACTGCCGGTGCTGCTAGACCTAGCGGATCAAACACTGATGCAACACACTTGAGGAGGGATCGCCGGGTCCAAACAGACGGCCTATCGGACTCGCCTAGCGCTGCTATGCTGAGCAAGTCATCACTGGTTTTCCATTTCAGACCGAGGACTTTATCTCCGGCCTCTGGATCGCACGGGATTTCGTTGCCTCGCCACTTGCGTAACTCCATGCCAGCATCCGTAAGCACACGCACGCTGAACTCTTGCATCTCCTTGGCTTCCGAGGCAATTGAGACACTAGAGACCAAATCGTCAACGTAGAAACTCGTGAGCAAGAGATCAATACGATCTCGCTCTTTGGGTGCAGACAACGCCCGTAGCTCCTTCAAGTGATGCTGAATCACCGCAGTAAGCATGTACGGCGAGCAGTTTACGCCAAATGGCAGTTTCGTTAGCCTCCAGGTTAACAGTTCATCGCTGTCGCTTCGACTGGGCCACAAGAAACGCAGGTACGGACGGTCTTCGGGATTAACCGCGACCATGAAGAAAGCCTTGCGGATGTCCGCTTGCAGCGCGCTCTTATATTCACGGAACCGTAATAGCATACCTGCGAGACTCGGCAATAGCGACGGTCCAGGGTCAACCATGTCGTTCAACGACTTGCCATCTGGAGCCGTCGCCGAGGCATTGAACACCACTCTTAACTTCGTGGTTGCAGCGTGCTCGCGGAATACACCATGATGCGGTACATAGTACCCGGCATCGCTCTCACATGGCTCCAGCTCAATTGCTCCAAGCTCGCGGTACTCCCTGATCAGCACATCATCATAGAGCGCACGCTTCCCATTCCTCTTCAGCTTTTCAAGAAGCCGCGTTGCGATGACTCTAGCTTGAGCAAAGTTATCCGTTGGGCGACGCTCATTTCACCACAAGAGACCCACTTGGTACCCGCTGCCCTGGCGACATAGCGGGAACGATGGCAGGTGCTGATGTTGTTCTGGAGGTTCATCCAACTGCCATAGTTGTTCAATGTGGGCTGTGACACATGACACGGTCACCGGCTGACTGTTTCGACTTGGTGCAGACGCTGGACCAGATAATACATTACCTATCTCTGTGTTCCACACCGTCTCACCATTAACTTCCTTCTTGCTGTGCAGTACCGCGTTGATATAGTCTGCATCAATCAGCATATGTATTTCGTCTGATGTCCCTTGTTGAGGCTTGTCACTCAGCTCTACTCCCCAACTGTGCCACTGCGCAATGGTCTGCGGACTTGCGCACTTCAGGTCCAGCTCAAGTGTTGGTTTCACGAACGCGCGTACCCGAATGCTAGCGGAGCTACCCTGGATCGTGATGGCGTACTTATCCATGCGCTGTTGGGTTGGTTCCGCGCCGAACGGCTTCACCTCTACATTTTCAACCCCAACGTGTTCTGCATCGATTGCTGACACCAACGCTGCAGTCACGAATGACGCCTCAGCACCCGAGTCCAGGAACACGCGAACCTTCGCGTTTCGAGTTCTTCCCTCAACTCGTGCCACTCCGGTCATCAGCCGCACACTTGGCGAGTGTAGACAGCACGACCCAACATTCTTCTCCGTAACTATCTCAGTCGGTTTCTCCCGGCTGTAACCTGCTCTATCCGACACATCATGTATTAGCAGGTGGTGTTTCCTCTGGCATTTCGTGCATCTCGAGCCTGACCGACATTCTCTGGCCATATGGCCATACGTAAGGCAGTTCCAGCAGAGTCTCTCTCGCTGCAGAAAACCCTTTCTCCCTTCCTGTGGCAGCGACTTTAGCTGCTTCTCTGCATCTGCGACCGATATCGCCATGCACTGTGCCGACGCCGTGGGCCTTGGCACGGATCGTTCTACTGGCTTCCTGGCAGTATCACCCTGTCGTCCGTGCGCGACCTGGTAAGACGCGCCGTGCTCCTGTACCTGGCGCAGTGACATCCCGTAGCACTGCCGTTCGACCAGGTACGTCTTCATCTCAGGTCCGCATTGCTCCAAGATTACCTGCTTTGCCATTGCTTGCAGCACCGGGGACATTTTTCCTATATCGGCGCTATACTTGGTGTCCACCTCGCCATCTTCTGTCATAGCGGGTGTGGCCCACACCTCTGCCTCTCGGCAAACACGGACAACGTATCGATGAAACGACTCATCTGACCGCTGCTTGCCTGTCAGCAATGTCTTCCACGCTTTATCCGGAGTCTTTCCGAGCGAGGCAAGCAACTCTCGTTTTGCTTCCTCGTAATTATTGCATCCAATACATATCCTCTCCGCTTTGCTACCCGCTAGCGCGATGCGCAGTCGCAGCAGCCATTCGCTTTCTTCGAACTCGTTCTTGGACCAGATGTCCTCGAACAGGTCAAGATAACGCTCCAATGGCTGCGTTCCATCATATGAGGGGATTTTCATCAACGGTTGACGCCCACCGCTGTGACTGGGAGATTCCTCTGTACCTCCCATCGCGGCTTTACCCTCACCCTCATGCGCATTGGCGATGCGCTCGTTAATCTCCTTTAGTGTTTTGGCAAACTCGGTGCGAAGCGCCTCCTCTCGCCGTCTGGCACTGCGCTCCTCACGCTCCGCGTACTGTTGGAGCCTCTGCTCCACATGTACCTTCAACAACTCGCCTTCTAATCCTAACCGCTCTCCATTGTCGATAAAGCTGGCTTCCAAATTGTTCCATAGTTCCTCTGCCATGCTCGCTCCTATCCTGGCGTGGTCGCCAAATGTTGTGAACCCTCTAAGATTCTCTAAATTGTCAGGATCGTACGACCACACGGCACGAGGACAACTCTTTTCCTTTACACAGTATATTTCACTTCATCGAATAATTAACAATGAACACTAATAACACCAGCTATTTATAGCATGCAAAAACAGCGTACATGCAAAACATACGCATATAAAACTGGACATAACAGCGTATACAGCAAAACACACACAGCGCATATAGCGTATGCCATGCAGCAACATCAGCGGTACGGCGGAGTCGAAAGACAACATTGCGACGAATACAATGCCATAAGCGCGAAGGCCTTTCCCAATTGAGAACTGGTGGTTTGCAACAATGATTGTGACCCTTTTCTCGCGACTGGGCTCCGTCTGCACATCGTTACTAGTATTGGATCGGCACCGCTCAGTACAGTCGTCCATTTCGCACGGCACAGTCCACTGTTAGTTGTTGGTTTTCGTCTCCCTCCCTTTTCTCATTTTCTTGTAAACGTCTTCTACGGTAGTATTGTTAAACAGTCCCTACCTACCTTTTTTAGTCGTGCATTATCCTTTCCAGTCATTGTTACTCTTTCTCTCAACTACTGACCCAGCCTGTAGTGGCCACAACGCTCTCTGCGTGAGTAACAAGTTCAGCATAACGCTCTCTCAGTGAATAACAAGTTCAGCATAACGCTCTCCCAGTGAGTAAAAAGTTCAGCATAGCGCTCTCTCAGTGAGTAATAAGTTCAGCATAACGCTCTCTCAGTGAATAACAAGTCACTGACTGACGTGGCAGCATGTCCGTTGACGTGGGGTCAAAGGTTGTTTGACTCTAAATATGGTATTGGGTATGACGTAATGATGAGCGTGTACGTGTGTGCATACGCATCAGTGTAGAATTGTAGATACAAGACCTGTGGGATCCATCTTGTTTGGATCATGGTGCATGTCATAGTATGTGAGTACTTGTTGTCTGTCTGTCTACTGTAAACTGTCTAATATTCGCGGCGGATTAATGTTCGCTATTTTCGCGAGAAGAGCGTAACGCGAATATTTACCATCGTTAAATCAAAATTCAACAGTGGGTGTATGTAAGTGGCCCCAGTGCTTCGCGAACTTTTGCCATCGCAAACTCGCTGGTTCTGAGAAATCGCGAAAATTTATTTACGCGAATATTGGGCGGTTTACAGTATGTGTCTGTCTCTCTGTCTGCCTGTGTGCCTGTCCGTCCATGTGTCCGTCTGTCTGTGTGTCTTCCTGTACATTCATGTGTGACGGTCTGTTTGTCCATTGCTCCGTGTACATGACTTGTATCATATGACTGTGTGTCTGTGTCTGTGTGTGTCTGTATGTGTGTGTGTCTGTCTGTCTGTGGGTCTGTGTGTCTGTGTCTGTGTCTGTGTATCTGTCTGTGTTACGTACACATTGTCCCTGTACAGACATGTCCAGTCGAAAAGTCAACGGGTTTGCTCGGGAGGTTCGGCGACGGGATGCCACAACGGAAAGTCTTCAGGCTGCTGTACCGTCCTCCACATCACGTAAAGTGAGATGGGAACCATCATCAGCATGGGTGACACACTGCTACTCAATGGGAGTAGGTAGAGTGTTGCTGTACAGTGTGTGTGTGGGGGGGGGGGAGTTTTCTGTGACACCCTGTCTTCTCGTCTGTACCATTGTCATGTGATTGTTGACCAGTGGGAATCGTTGATGTGACATAACTTTACAAGATGTGCAATTGCTGCAAGCTTCTCTCAAGCTGGAATCAAGTTATGACAATTTGTTTGGTTTGTATCGCTGACCTCTGAGGTCAATCAATAGGTTTCCTAACTCCTAATGGCATTGTATTGAGAGTATTGTTGCTGTCATTGTTGTGATTGTCAAATCGTTTTTTTTCTGTTTTGTATATCACACAGACAATGCTCCTTTGTGTGATCTGCTACGAGGGTGAGCATCTTAGTGATGAAAATACTCTCCACTATTGTACACTACATATTTAGTGTACATAGTGTAGAGGTGGATGAGGAAGACAAAACTCAAGGAAGTTGTTGTGTTCTTGATTGTTACAAGACTCAGTACTGTTCAGTGTCATGGTTGTTTTGTGTGTCTGTCTGTCTGTTTGTCTGCCTGTCTGTCTGCCTATCTATCGGTCTGTCTGTCTGACATTTTACTTCTGTGTTTCTGTATCCCTGCACTGTACCATGTATCTGTCTGTCTGTCTGTCCACGTGCACCAAGTTTTGACGTCAATGGGATGTACAACTGACAGTATGTCTGTCACGTGTGTATGTTTGTGTGTCTGTGTGTGGTGTCTGTGTGTGTATATGTGTGTGTGTACGTTTGTGTATTTGTGGGTGTGCACGCGTGTGTTTCTGTGTGTGTGTGTGCCTGTGTGTGTGTTTGTTTGTGTATGTGTGTGTGTGTGTGCGTGCGTGCGTGCGTGTGTGTGTGTGTACAGTCCAACTATACACTACTGCACCTCTGTGCATGGTGTGGAAATAATCGACTAGCAATTATACTCATCGGACGAGGAGCTGATGTCAATGCGCAGACCAGCTATGTAAGAACTAGTGATAGTTTAGAGTCTGGTTGTCTCAACTGAATTCTCAGTTTGTATGTTCCTACTTGTCTGTCTGTATGTCTGTGAGACAATCATTCTGTACATTGGTTGACCATGTGTGTCTTTGTACATATCTGTCCACGTGTGTCTCTACAGCTGTACGTATGTGTTTGTGTGTTAGCCCTTTCCCAAAGGTGCTCGCTCTCTTTTTCGCCCTTTTTGGCCCTTTTTGGAAAAGCCCGTTTCTTTCGCCCGTTAATGCGTTTTTTGGTGACTATCACCCTTTTTGAGCTTTTATAGCTGAAAAAGTGCTAAAATCTGTTTGCTCATGCATGCGGTCACAGTTTCCGAGTGCTCGATGTGGATGGGCGTTGGCACGCCGCATTTTCGGGTGGGGGGGGGGGGCAACAAGTTGGTGAAGCTTGTACCTGGTGTACAGAATGCTGTAAAAAGTGGGTTTTTTGAACTTTACTTCCTGCTTTGTCTTTCGTGGACCCATAAATGGAAGAGCACGTATTCATTTCTCAGCTTGGGTTCATATCTGGACATGTATCATGGCTAATATTTTTATTATTATTATTACTGAGGGTCCCTGGTTCGAGTCCTGGTGGTGGCAGTCAATTTTTTCTTCAGACTTTTCCCGTTTGTCTCTTTCCCTCAAACTAGTGAAGATTATTATTCTCCTTTATTCACTTCTTTCGAAGGCGATAAGCCAGACCCACCGGGAAATATTTCCATGGGTGGGACAGCAAAAAGAAAGTGAAAAAAATAAAAAATAAAAAATAAAACAAAAAGGACAAGAAATAGTTGAAGGAAGAGGAAGAAAGGAAAGAAACTCAATCCAAACTCCAACATCAAAACAATAATAAAGAATTTGCAGCGACAGGCAAAGTCCATCAACCAATGAAGAGAGTAACAAAGGAAATATCAGTCTTTATCAGTCGTTATTCAAGTCTCTTAGCTATTGAACATGCAAACGCAGCAGAGGTGCATCTACATGTTAAGGATAGTTCTTAGTATTTTAATCGAACCTTGGATAGCCTCCTGTTGCACAATAGCCAGGTCTCCTCCCTGCACAGTCCGAAGGCATTGAGGAGTCTCCCCCACCAAGCCTCCCAGGGCACCGACAACCACAGGGACCACGTCAACCTGGGCGAGGGACCAAATCCTGAAAATCTCCCGCTTCAAATCATAATATTTCGAGCGCTTTTCAGCCATTTTCTTATTGATGTTGTTCTCACCAGGAACGCTGATGTCTATAATGTAGGCGATGCGCTCCTTGTCATCAACAAGGAGCAGATCGGGCCTGTTTGCTGATAGTTTCAGGTCAGTTGGAACCGAATACTCCCAATAGAGGCGATACCGATCACTCTTGACCAATGCCTTGAGCTGGTGGTCGAATCGTGAAGCACCAGTAGGTAGATCTCGTGCTTTACACATTTCGAAGTGCACATACTTTACTATCCGGTTATGTCGTTCAATGTAACTGGTCCGAGCAAGAACTGGGCAGGCACTGACGATGTGGTCAATTGTTTCTAAGCTGCCCTTGCAAAGCCTGCAATTGGCATCAGTTCGAGCAATTGTCTTCATTATGGCGTATTGGTAATTTTTCGTTTTGAGGGATTGGTCTTGTGCTGCCATAATCATGCCTTCA
Source organism: Sycon ciliatum (assembly GCF_964019385.1). Taxonomy (NCBI): domain Eukaryota; kingdom Metazoa; phylum Porifera; class Calcarea; order Leucosolenida; family Sycettidae; genus Sycon; species Sycon ciliatum. The sequence goes on along the minus strand of NC_088650.1, from coordinate 33,068,816 downwards.
GTTGAAGGTTTCAGTGTCCTTGATTTCAACCACATGAAGGTAAGCTCCTTATCTAGGCGATTCTCCTCCAATCGGCTCCAATATCTCCCATGCAGCGGCATAGTGGAAAGTGTTTTGGATTTTCGCTCAGCGCACGCTTGTTTAATGGTATGCTTATTGTCTATTGGGCTGGTACTCATGTAGCGGGCCAGGCCACACATGCTCCGGCCGTGCATATCCTCACAAGAGACCAAGCCCCGGCCTCCATCTCCCCTCTTCATGTAGAGCCTGTTGACTGAGGCTTTGGGGTGGTGAAATCCAGACGCAGTCAAGGCTGATCTTGTCGCTCGATCTGTGGTCTTGATTTCAGCCTCGGTCCAATTTACGATTCCATAACTATATGTCATAACCGGCAGAGCATACGTATTGATGGCCTTGATCATGTTTCGCGCATTCAATCCACTGTTAAGAAGCAAATACAATCTCTTTTTGTATTCTGCAGTGAGTTGCGTCTTGAGCTGCGGGTGAGGTATCATGGCTGCTTGCACTACTCCAAGGTACTTGTACGTTTTATTGAGTCGTAGCGACTCTGCAATGGTCTCATCGCCAACCTGGATAGAGCATCCTTCATCTGGTTTTCCTCTCCTGACGTGCAGCACGGCACACTTGGCCGGGTTGAGATTCATGCCCATGTCATCACCAACGCCACACACGGTAGACACGAGGGTAGTCACATCCTTTGTAGTTTTCCCGTAGAGTTTAATGTCGTCCATGTACCAAGAGTGATTGATAGTCAACTCGGCGTCTCTGCAGCTGACTCTGTATCCCAAAGGCAATCGGTTGAGCTCAAAACTGATTGGGTTTAGCGCCAGGCAAAACAGTAACGGGGATAATGTGTCACCTTGAAATATGCCTCTTCTTATAGAAATGTTGCTGGTAGTGACCCTGCATCTCCCCTGGTCGCATATGTGCATTGTCGTTCTCCAGTTCTGCATGCTACGAGCAATAGTTGTGACCAAAGACGGGTGGAATCGATACATCGTCAAAGCATGTAGAATCCATTCATGCGACACACTATCAAACGCCTTTTTGAAGTCCAGGTATGCCATGACCAAATTTCGCCCTTTCGTATGGGCATCCTCCAGAATCATCTTATCCACCATCAGGTGCTCCTGTAGTATCCCTGCCCGACCAATACGGAAGCAGTACGGAAGTAATACAGAAGCAATACGGAACGACCTTATGTATATTAATTTTAGTGTATCTCCGCATATAAGCGTACGGCGTCTGCTGCATAAAAGCAGCTGCGCTTTTTCTGTTTTAATTAGATTAGATAAGATTAGATAGCAATGAAAGTTAACTCGAAGAAGAAGGATTCAACCTCTAGGTGAGCACCGGAGAGAAATTTTATTTTTGCCGCTTCTTCTTTCACTAATAATTATATCTCAGGTGTGTACCTGAAAGTAGAATAAAAGTAATTCTTGTTGATTTCACCGCGCCTACCACTCGGCTACCCATTACACTCCTTGCAACCAAGACCAGCTGCTGCACAACCGCGCTGCTCCGTTGCAAGTATTTCATGTTGATTGATGTGCTGCCACATAATCTTCGATATGGCGGCGGTAAAGAGCTTGTACTGTATCGGAAGACACGTAATTGGTCTATAATCTTTGGGCATTGCTGAAGGTGGAGAAGTCTTCGGAAGGAGAGTAGTAGCGCCAGACGTCAACCATCCCGGAATGTCACTGTGGCCATCTATCACCCTCTGGAAGGCTATCCGAAGGTAAGAATGCAGGCTTGTCAGCCTCTTCCACCAGTACCCATGCAACTTGTCATGGCCCGGAGCCCTCCACAAGGCTAGTTTGCGCAGGCAGTCAGCCAGGATGTCCTGGGTGATAACTGCGCTACTCTGCACAGGGACATGTTCTTCATAATATTCTGCTTGCCTTACAAACCACTCACCAGCGGTGAACGGCGCAGGTGTAGACAAAAGATCACTCCAGAATTCGGTGGCTTCACCCGCCGCTGGAAATTGCGGCGTCTCCAATTGATTTGAAGCACCACTAACAGATTGTGCAGGCTCCCGAAGCGTCCGGTAGAAAGCACGCTCATTCATTTGGAACATTTTGTTGGCTTTTTTGGCCTTTTCATTTTCTCGGTATCGACGCATCCTGGCTGCTAGCGCAAGAAGTCGATCTTTCTTTCCCTGTAGCTTCATTTCCAACTCGTCTGTGTTTCCGACTTCAACTTCATATCTCCTCCAGAAGTCACGATGTTTCTCCGATGGATATCGTAGCATGCTGGTGAGTCGGGAAACATCCGAGCGGAGTTGATCGATTTCCTTTGTCAATCGGATCTGCCACTGCGGCGGAAGGTCCTTGTCACTTCCGTTTTCCTTGGCATTGCCAGTCGGATGATTCTGACTGCCTTGGATAGTCGATATGCAAACGCAAGCGGAAATCTGATGCATGCAATTACTGCAGACCAGCTGAAGGAGTTCATCGCAGCAAGAGCAGCTGAGGCTGACCACAATGTCCAAGTGTTTGACGTAAAAATATTTCAAAAAGAAAAATCCTCCACTGCGCGTATTGTTGCCAGTGCAGCGGACGAATCGTTTCTCAGCAACAAGCGCTTCTGGCCAAGGCCTGTGTACACAAGAGAGTGGAACTTCGATAAGTACACCCAGTCTGATGCCAGTGGAGATCAACAAACAGCGCAGAGCAGCACCACGATCACCAACAGCAGCAGCAGCCGAACGGACGACAGTAAGAGCGGACACGGCGTGGATTGCGATATCCTAGATGACACCTGTGGAGCACCGGCCCGGACTCCAGGCCAGAAATCACGGGGCTATCAGCGTGACTCGCCGCCCGAGACGCAAGCTGCGAAGTTTAGTGTCACTGTTGGCAACGCATTTGCATCTCTAAGTCAGGATGTGGATAATATATCTGTGCAATGACTGGAAGAAGATTAGGCAACGACCCTGCTGCTCATGAACTGAATATGCAAACGCAAACTCCAACAATTCGAATTTTACTGCTGAACATTAGGAGCCTGAGGAACAAAGTTGGAGAGCTGGCATGGCTTGCCGACCTTCACAGTCCTGACATCATCTGTGTCAACGAGACCTGGCTAGACGACACCGTGTCTGATGGAGAGATAGCTTTGGATGGCTTCAACATACTGCGCTCAGACAGAAAAGATCAGGTCGGTGGAGGAGTCTGCCTGTACTCCAAGGCATCCCTCCTGGTCAAGCCAAGAATGGACCTCACAGAATCGGCAATTGAGAGCTGCTGGGGAGAAATCCATTGCCAATCTGGAACTTGTTTGATAGGAACCATTTATCGACCTCCATCTGAGCCAGTTCGATACTGGGACTGCCTGGACGACCATCTCCATTCAGCTATAATGCCCGGGAAGAACGTGATTATTTGTGGCGACATCAACATAAACACCAATCCAACAGCACCTCCAGATCCACAGCTTCATTATCTATCTGACCTCGTGGCCAGCTACAGTTTATATCCCGGAGTTCACCAGCCGACTCGGTTCTCAGCAAACTCTGCACCAACCACACTGGATCAATTTTACAATACATCCGACCCTCTAAATATGGCTACTGTTATCCCCATCGCGTTCAGTGACCATGCAGCAGTTCTCAGTGAATTTCAACTCAGCCCAGTAAGAAGTACTGTAACTTCTGGGCTACGGCGACACTACCGAAACATAAATCATGACCAGTTCAAGGCAGATTTGGTCCAACAGGATTTTTGTGAAATTGACGGAAGCCCAACTGTCATGTGGACTGAGTGGGCCAGCCGCTTTCTACAAGTGTTAGACAGACATGCTCCTCTTGCACCAAGCCCTCGACGCAAGAAAAAATCAGTACCATGGATGAACCGCCAGTTATTACACCTCTTGACCAAGCGCAACCGGCTCCATAGGAGGTGGCTTAGTGATGGAACAGAACATTCCCACTCAGCTTTCAAGGCTGCCAGGCGGGAAGCTACCAGCTATAATAGGCAACAGAAAGAGACCTACTACCAATCCAAGTTTCGAGCTGCGTCTGGCAATACCAAACAGACATGGCACACGATCAAAGAATTGAGTGGTAAGCATCGACAATCTCAGCCACCTCAATGTTCTGTTGATGCCATCCGAAACACCTTTGCAGAGATAGTAGAGGACGCCAGCCGCCCAGTGCATCTCTCATTTCCCTACGGGCCCGCCTCAAGCACTGATCTGACAGCCTTTGCGCCAGTGTCTATTGCCAGAGTGAGGAAGCTCCTCGAACGTTTAAATCCGGCCAAGTCCAGCGGTGATGATGACATTTCTGCAGCCCTTCTCCGCGCACATGCAGACGTACTGGCGCCATCCCTGACTTTGATCTTTAACAAGTCCCTGAGAGAGGGCATATTTCCTGCCCAGATGAAAAGTGCTAGGATATCGCCACTCTTCAAAGGCGGAGATCCGAGCATGCCAAAGAATCATCGACCAGTGTCCTTGTTATCGATTGCATCCAAAGTGTTGGAAAGGATAGTCCACGAGCAACTCACACGATATCTAGTTCAGAGCAATTTATTCCCGCCAACTCAATTCGGCTACAGATCCCACCACTCTACATCCGACGCACTAGTGCTAGCTGTGGAAGGTATCTGTGAGGCCCGTATGAACAGACTCAACACAGGTGTAGCCTTTGTTGATATGTCAAAGGCATTCGATAAAGTGAAACATCAAACTCTTGTGCAAGATCTGTTCGAACTTGGCATCTGCGACACGGCACTCTGTTGGCTGGTGGATTACCTCTCTGATAGAGAACAGTACATTCAGGTTGGCCAGACTAGAAGTCTCCCGTACACCAGTTACTCAGGTGTCCCCCAGGGGTCGGTACTGGGCCCACTGCTATTTATTGTCTATGCCCGCGGCATAGCAGAAGAACTATCACCGTTTAATGTGGGAGCAATCCAGTTTGCTGATGACATCTCTATACGATGTAGCAGGGAGTCTGCGGAAGCTGTTTCTGCACACCTTTCAGCTGCTGTTCAGCACCTGGCCACCTGGCTAAAGGGCCGTGGTTTAATTCTTAATGAAAGAAAGACACAGATATTGCCTATTCCCCCATCCCCATCTCAAGCACTTGAGCTGCATGTCATTTGTAATGGGCAGACGCTGCCTGTTGTGAAAACGGCCAAGTATCTTGGCCTACATTTCGACTCAGACATGAGCTGGAACACCATGACAAGCCATGTTGCACGGCGCGTTGCCGCTAAGATTGGGCTACTAAATCGAAGTGCAGCATGTTTGCCTTTTTCTTGCCGTGTTCAGTTTTTCAGGTCCTTTATACTATCAGAATTTGACTATGCATCTGCTGCCTATGCCCCTTTCTTATCGTCTTATCAGGATAAGCGCCTAAATAGTTTGTTCAAACGTGCGGCTCGCTCGGTGTGCAGGGCAGCCCCTCGCACTCACACGGCTCCCTTACTTGAACGCATGAATGCCCATACCCTCAGCATATACACCCACATGCACATCCTTGTATTCATTTGGCGCTGCCTGAACAAATCTTCAAGTACTCTGTTTGCAAGCTTTTTCACCCGTAGTCCCTCTCTCCGAACACGAGGAGGGAACAGCAAGTTACTCATCATTCCTGTCTCCCCCACTGCATCCTCAGCTAAGCGCATTAGCCATGCTGGAGCTATCCTGTGGAACCAGCTCCCAGACACAGCACGCCTCGAAAGAAAGCGCTCCACTTTCAAATCGCTAAGCCTGGCCTTTCTGTTAGGCAGTACCGTCAACTAGGATGAACTCATCTGCTTCACTACCTCTCTCTCTCTCTCTCTCTCTCTCTCTCTCTCTCTCTCTCTCTCTCTCTCTCTCTCTCTCTCTCTCTCTCTCTCTCTCTCTCTCTCTCTCACACTCACTCACTCCTTTCTTCCCGGTTGCCGTGCTTGTGACTTTTTTCCCCTGCTGCCGTGCTCATATTAGTGATCTAACTACAGCTGTATCTTCTTCTTGGTTCTGTTTGTCCGCTTATTATTATTTTTCTTTTCTCTTATTATCAGTGGGACCATTGTCATTAGGTTTAGGCCTGTTTTGGAACTCCACTTTAAATAAAGCCAAACAACAACAACAACAACAAGCACCAGCATACACGAGGCAATTGATCTCATGGAGCGACGCCTCACCATCAGGAAATAGCCGGCGACACACAAGCTTGAGCTGAGAGTTGACCATGGCGGTTACACTTTCAAACATATCACGTGCTTGTTGCCATCCGACGGCCAATCAGCATCGACTTGTACCAGGGCAGAAATTGTGTGTATTGCCTGGACTACGGCATGGCAATGCCCTGCTAGCATGCTACGGAGTACGGTGACATTCAATGCCCTGCATGCAAATGCCAGGTTATGGTGCCATCTATCAGCGTAGCTCGGCAAGCTAGGGTCTGTGGCACTGGCAGTTTTTCGTTGTCAGCTCAGTTCGCATGTACATTCGACTGTGAACTGACGTTACTTGCTCTGGTAAGCGAAATAAAAGAGCATGCACCTATCTATCTGCTCTGAACTTAGCAAGCCAAAATAAGTAAAGTGGCAATCACCGGGGTCAGTTTTCCATGTTCGGATTCCAGCTGTTCCAGCTCCGTGCGCTCTCGGGCAAGCCCTCGAGCGCACGGCTGAAGTTTCGTTCTGAAGTTTCAGCTCACGAAGTATCAGCTCCGTATGCTCTCGGGCAAACTCACAGTCACAAGCTGAAGTTTCGTTCTGAGCTCCGTACGCTCAAGGGCTAGGGAGCTGCAACTCACAAGCTGAAGTTCCAGCTCCGTTTCAGCTGAAGCAAGGTGAAGTTTCGTTCTGAAGTAACCGTTCGTTTCATCTCGAGCAAGGTGAAGTTTCGTTCTGAAGTAACCGTTAGTTTCATCTCGAGCAAGGTGAAGTTTCAGCTCCGTACGCTCTCGGGCAAGCCCTCGAGCGTACGGAGCTGAAACTAACAAGCTGAATCCTCCACGTCCCCGACCACCACCCCTAGAGGTGTCTCGCTTTTATACCTTCATGCCCCCGTGCTCATTTTCAGCTCCGGACGTTATCAGGACGTCCTGATCGGTGATTGGTGTTTGCTTGTTGATGTATGCGGTATGTTTGAAACACAATCAAGCATGGTAGGAAGGTCTTGATGGAAAATGCGTACCCTCGTGCGTAGCCCTCGGGCAAGCCCTCGGGCATACCCACTCGGGCACTCCATGCCCTTGTGTGTACGCTCTCGGGCAAGCCCTCGAGCGTACACACGCGGGCATGAATTTTCCACCAAGCCCTTCCTTCCATGCTTGATTCTATACGTATAATAATTGATTTTGTACATGCTTTTTGGTTGGATTAGGGAGGCATTGTCGCTGTGCCATGTCGGCCACGACCTCTGCACGATACCTCTTCTCCAACTCCTCCGTTACATCACTAATCTCCTTGGGCAGCAGCTCATCTTCCAGGTTGTACTGCTCAGCATCAGTGTTGGTGGCGTTTTCTACAGTCAGTAGATTGGGTTCAACACCACACGCCACATCATCACTGTCATCACTGTCATCACTAGTACTAGGTAACTCACATGTAGATACACACGTACCGCGGGGTGAACTACTTCCACATGCACAAGCGCACACAGCCTGGCCACGCAGTGTCATGTCAGCAGCAGCAGCAACTGTACTAGCTGTAGTACCAGTACTAGTAGCAGCAGTACTATTACTAGTAGAAGCACCGGCACCACCACTGCACCCCGCCAGGCCACGGTCACCTAGCGCTCCAGTCACCATGGCTTCCTCACATAGCGCATCCCGAGACGCCTCTGGACTGGTCTCCGTCCTTGCTGGTTCTTCTGCCGTGCACTGCTGACGAATGGCCTCGACATCGGCGGAGGAGAGTCGTCTGCTCTTCCGAATTTCTCGCAACTGGTTGGCCAAATTCACCTCGCTTACCTGTCTCTCCAGGCCCCTGCCACACCAAGCATCGTGCATCCGTCTCATGTACCCACGAGACTGGACACCTCCAGGCGTCGCAATTGCGTAGCACTCAGCCAACACTCTCACTTCTTCCTCCGACCAGCGCTTTCTCCGGCCCCCCCCCCCCGGCCCCCATTTCCGTCCATTATTGAAATAAGTATTACAATGAACAAAACGTTCAATTTTCTGAGCGGACGAGCCATTGAGCCACGCTAAGGAAGCTCTGCTCATCAGAGCTCAGAAAGTGCAACCGTTCACATCGTTAGGAAAATTATTATTATTATTATTATTACGAAGTAGTGGTTGCGACTTCGGCGATGATTTGTAAGAAAGGTTTGCTCCCCACACCGGAGCTCGCGCTATTCCGCCGACTGTCTCACCGTCCAGGAGCGACACTGACTCACGCTGCTATCTGGTGTTCACGAGGTGTTTATCGCGCTGGAAGCGGAGCGTCTCTGTAAGTTTGTATCCCTGGTGATGTTTGTGCCTGGAGAGTACTATATAAGTGGTGCTCTTCAGGCACAATCTTCCTCAGCCTACTCAAGCTCAACTGATGAGGGGTGAATTCCCCGAAACACTGTGTATTGAGCAGGGAGTGGTGCTTTCTTGCAGGTTTGCCGAGTCGAGGGTTCGATGGACTTCTCGTGTGCTCTGGATGGCAGTCGTGAGTCAGTCAAGTGTCAAGTAAAGTCGGCGGAATAGCGCGAGCTCCGGTGTGGGGAGCAAACCTTTCTTAATATTATTATTATTATTATTATTATTCAAAGGAACAGTAGGGGAAGTGAACTGCCTGAAAAGAGAAAAAAACGCCAGACCCACCAGGACTCGAACCCGGGACCTTGCTTGTCATGAGCAATGCTCTAACCACTGAGCTATGGGACTGGGCTGAACCTAGAAGGCGCTGACAAGGTTTTCACTCCAAAGGCAGCTCACAACACGTGCCACACATGCTGATGGCACTTGGGTCTTTCTCCCTCCCCCAAGGGACCAACCACGGTCAGTTTCTGGACCCTACCAGAAGTGAAAGAGAGTGATAAATTTATGAAAGGATTGGGAGAACTTCAAATACAAAGGAACAGTAGGGGAAGTGAACTGCCTGAAAAGAGAAAAAACCGCCAGACCCACCAGGACTCGAACCCGGGACCTTGCTTGTCATGAGCAATGCTCTAACCACTGAGCTATGGGACCGGGCTGAACCTAGAAGGCGCTGACAAGGTTTTCACTCCAAAGGCAGCTCACAACACGTGCCACACATACTGATGGCACTTGGGTCTTTCTCCCTCCCCCAGGGGACCAACCACGGTCAGTTTCTGGACCCTACGAGAAGTGAAAGAGAGTGATAAATTTATGAAAGGATTGGGAGAACTTCAAATTCAAAGGAACAGTAGGGGAAGTGAACTGCCTGAAAAGAGAAAAAAACGCCAGACCCACCAGGACTCGAACCCGGGACCTTGCTTGTCATGAGCAATGCTCTAACCACTGAGCTATGGGACCGGGCTGAACCTAGAAGGCGCTGACAAGGTTTTCACTCCAAAGGCAGCTCACAACACGTGCCACACATACTGATGGCACTTGGGTCTTTTTCCCTCCCCCAGGGGACTAACCACGGTCAGTTTCCGGAAACTACCCGAGGTGAAAGAAAGTGATTAAATTTGGAAAGGATTGGGAGAGCCCGGTCCCATAGCTCAGTGGTTAGAGCATTGCTCATGACAAGCAAGGTCCCGGGTTCGAGTCCTGGTGGGTCTGGCGGTTTTTTCTCTTTTCAGGCAGTTCACTTCCCCTACTGTTCCTTTGAATTTGAAGTTCTCCCAATCCTTTCATAAATTATTATTATTATTATTATTAATAATGCAATGAATATAACTAAATGCGCACTCATATCACAACCATGGGGACGAATCATGTACATGTATTCCAGAACGTTTTCTTGTCACAATTATCAATGGAATTCGTGACTAAAGAGAATGATGAAACTACAATAGGATTTATACACTTGCAGTGGAACAGCGAGGATACAAGCATAGTAAGAAAAATAGCACAAACCTAGGAACAATGTGCACAGGTAATAAACTATAGGTGAGGTGAGAAATGATAGGATTATAATTATTATTATTATTATTATTAAAAAGCTTCCGTGGAGATAAAAATGTAATCAACGCAATAAATAGAGTAAGCTGCGCACTCAGTACAAACACCATAAGCAAAACTTGTTTTCATGTAAATAAAGAAGCTTGTTCCTAAACGTTTTCGTCGCCATCTCATCAGAGGATTACTGGCAAATCAACAATAGCTCTTAACTCAATATATATACGCACAATGCAAGTAATAATTTAGACCCTACCTAGCGCGATAAAATGAGAGCTGAAAGAAACATTACACCATTCAACGATATCAGCCCCGGTGAGAAGGCAGTCTTGCCTGTTCATATGGTGAAGTAAAATAAAGAAACAACAACAACAACAACAACAAATCAGGTGACAACAGATGCGATAAATTCACCACTATTCATTTTATCGCGCTAGGTAGGGTCTAAATTATTACTTGCATTGTGCGTATATATATTGAGTTAAGAGCTATTGTTGATTTGCCAGTAATCCTCTGATGAGATGCCGACGAAAACGTTTAGGAACAAGCTTCTTTATTTACATAAAAACAAGTTTTGCTTATGGTGTTTGTACTGAGTGCGCAGCTTACTCTATTTATTGCGTTGATTATTATTATTAATATTATTAATTTACAAGAAGTCGGAGGCGGATAATACTTTAATAACGAAGGTACGTGTTGGGTCGTAAGTATCCACGCAAACACACATCCAGTCAAAATAAGGCACTTGTCAAAGTATCCGAACGTTTTCGGTCCCTTCTCATCAAGGATTATACAGGGAATGGCTCAAGTTGGAAAGACTAAAACTTATATAGCGTAAAGATATGAGATAACAACACTCGTGACAAGGTGGAAAAAGTATCAAGTTCAGCACGACACAAAACTCGAACGAAATAATAATAGCGACAAAACCATAGTGAGCAAATTAAGTTACATTGTTAACACCTCGACGAGGAGTAACACCAAACAATTGTAGTGACAACACATTTTCTTTCTGTACGCAAAGTTCAGGATCTAACTTATGGATATACAAAGCTTCTAACACAGCCAGATGCAACGCACATCTACCACGTGACAATATTGAGAGCACATTATCACTGTACAACTCACGACAATTGGTACGGGCTGACAGATGTTGCTTGATGGACGAAGTGCGATTCTTAGCTCCGTTGGGTGTAGTCTCCTCCAATGTCCCGTCATCTCGCCTCTTCGCGGCATCACCACTATCCCTCTCTTTGCTTTTGCGCGGCCTTCCACGTTTTCTGACACTAGCCGTTGTGTGCGCGATGCCCAGTGAGTGTCCTTTGCCCAGTGTCCTTTGCGCGGAAGGCCGCGCAAAAGCAAAGAGAGGGATAGTGGTGATGCCGCGAAGAGGCGAGATGACGGGACATTGGAGGAGACTACACCCAACGGAGCTAAGAATCGCACTTCGTCCATCAAGCAACATCTGTCAGCCCGTACCAATTGTCGTGAGTTGTACAGTGATAATGTGCTCTCAATATTGTCACGTGGTAGATGTGCGTTGCATCTGGCTGTGTTAGAAGCTTTGTATATCCGTAAGTTAGATCCTGAACTTTGCGTACAGAAAGAAAATGTGTTGTCACTACAATTGTTTGGTGTTACTCCTCTTCGAGGTGTTAACAATGTAACTTAATTTGCTCACTATGGTTTTGTCGCTATTATTATTTCGTTCGAGTTTTGTGTCGTGCTGAACTTGATACTTTTTCCACCTTGTCACGAGTGTTGTTATCTCATATCTTTACGCTATATAAGTTTTAGTCTTTCCAACTTGAGCCATTCCCTGTATAATCCTTGATGAGAAGGGACCGAAAACGTTCGGATACTTTGACAAGTGCCTTATTTTGACTGGATGTGTGTTTGCATGGATACTTACGACCCAACACGTACCTTCGTTATTAAAGTATTATTATTATTATTATTATTCTCGTATCCGTCCCGAATGGGACTCACGACGGCAGAATTAACTGTGAGCATGTGTGTGTGTGAGTGGGAGAACGAAATGAAAAAGAAAAGAAGAGTCTTGTAATAAAGGTCCAATTTAAGAAGAGCAGTACTAGACTAAATGGCTGAGCAGATGTTACTCCATTGTTTTCTGTCGCGGGCATAGGTGCCGAGATCACGAAGGCAGCTGGGCTTAAAAATGCAGATAGGTGTGAGGCGGACGTCTCGTCGGAGACTTGTGGTGAGGCAAGAGCGGGGTGCACCTATTCGAAAGGGCTGACTGGTAGCATATGTACAGAAAGCAGTGAGAGCAACATTTGCAGGGATATCCGGATGTCACTTGGCTGGCGTAATAATCGGTCCTAATAGCTTCCACCTGTCCCGCTTGGCCATTTCAGATACAGAGCACTGGCCAGTAACAGCATATAAATCTGCATTTGAGATGACATCTGGGTAGGTAATTCCAAGGGTACACCGCAGCTGTTTCCTATGAAACACATCTAGGCGCTTTTCTTGTGCACGGGGCTATCCTTCACTGAAAAAAGAGCACTTTTTGCCTGTTTTCACTGAAAAAAGAGCACTTTTTCAGCATATTTTGAGGGACGCGAAAAGCACTAAGTGCGAATTAAAAGAGCACCTTTGGGAAAGGGCTAGTGTGTGTTGCGCGCACGCACGCGCACACGCAAGTGTGTGTGTGTGTGCGCGCACGGGAGTGTGTGTGTGCGCGCACGGGAGTGTGTATGCGCGCGCGCCCGCGTGTGTGTGTGTGTGTTGATGCGTTTGTTCTAGTTGTCCAGGTCTGTGTCGGTGTGTGTTTGTAGTAGTTAGTGTAATGGTTGTATAGCAATACTCATCACATTCTCTCTTTCTCCACAGGGACGATCGACTCCACTTCTCTGGGCAGTCACCAATAACCAGATCAACTTTGTCAAGGTGATGCTGTCACATGACAGTGACGGTGTCACCTTGGATACCACACTGCGTGACGATGCAAGTATTTGATTGTGTGTTGTTGTGAAGTGTTTCTACTCGTCCTTCTCACCTGTCCTGCCTCTCTCTCTCGCTCACACCCACACCCACACGTACACACATACACACCTACTACTGCTACAAGTACCACAGCTCTCTTCTCCTCTCACCTCTTGTCAGAAATGTGTACCAGTTAATTACTGTTTTACGATACCGTACTCGATGACATCAGATCATGCGTACAATATCGCCACGTGGTCATACTCACTCTGTGGTTCAATTTTTGAAGAATTTCGAAATCAGTGTGTGAAGCAGTTGTTGTTGTTTATTTATTTTACATCGCAAGGCAAACGGGCAGTTCTGCCCAATATTATGGAAGCGATGACAAAGAAGAGTCAGAAATGAAGAGAAAAATAAATGGAAATAAAAAAACGAAAATGGAAGTAGCAATGAGGGGAGGCAGGGTCAAGACGAGCAGAAAAAATGGATCTCAAATTTACAAGTCGGGTCATCGTAGCATGATTCTATCGAGCCTCATCAGCAGGTTACGAAAGCCATTACAAACTTACATTTAACCGAAGTAAAATACGCGTAGCATGCGTTTGAATTCACGGACAGATACTATGGACTTCATACAGTCGGGCAGGCCATTCCAGAGTCGGCAGCTGGCTAGAAGCGGTCGGCATGCGCCAGAAGCACTGTGGGCCAGGGGGAGGGGAAGGTTGCGTCCCAATTGACCTCGAGTGGTCATGCCTGTCGGCGGCAATACAATTCGGGACGACAACAGCTCACTGACGATTCCAGAACGGATTCTAAATGTCAGGAGTCGGAGCTTGCATTCTCCTCGTTCCAGCACTGGGCAGACACCCAGCCTGGTGTACAGGGGAAGAGTGTGGGCCAATGGTAGCTCATCGGCCACGCAACGGATGCAACGTTTATCCAGTTTGGCTACTGTGTTCCGCTGCTCAGCGGACAGTCCTGGGAGAAACGCATTCGACGCATATAGAATATCCGGTACGCCAAGGGCAGAGTAATACAGCATCGCCTGCCTCACTGTTAGGCAGTGCCGGAGTAGACTGTTTGATGGTGTTTGTTGGAACGAGTGAAAGGTTGTTGTCATTGTAACGAGTACACAGAAGACATGCAGTTGACATGCAGTTGTTCCTGACGTGGAGCAGGCGTTGTGGACGTCTTCCTCTCGTCGTGGATATTTTCGTTCGAGTAGAAATCTGGAGAGAATGAAATTGAAGACACCACTGCAGCTGTACTTATGGTTGATAAATATGGTGGTAAAGACACACCTGGCAATATGGCGGTAAACACACGCCTGCCCACACACGCTCTCTAGGCTGCAAAGTTCTGGCACAGAGCTCTCAAGAAGAAGATTGCCTGATGAGTCCAGCGGGGACGAAACGTACGTCGCAATCGAGCTATGTCGTTGCTGTGTCATCATCTATGTGCCATGCGCTACTTGATGTACCAGCCTGCTATGCCAAATACCGCCAGCCATGCATCGACCAGGCGCCAGGCGCGAACTGATGGTGGTGGTGGTGAGAAGGAGAGCTCTGTGCCAGAACTTTGCAGCCTGGAGTAGAAATCTGTAAAAAATATTCAAATTTCTCGAGGCATGAACTGGAGTTTTTACTGTGGATGCATGGAGTAGCAATGTTGCTGAGGAAGGAGAGACTTATTCTGTACATGTAAGTCGTCTTGTGGATAGGCTGATTTCGTTTTGTTGTAGATCATGTCCTTGCCACGGCTGTCAACATGGTCAAGAAGCGGCAACTTAAAAAGATGGCGTCTGTTCGAGATAGCATGGTAACCGCGCACGTGCCGTGGTCCGTGACTTACTCATGTATGCACGCAAATGCAAGTCACAAACTCACAAAGATCGTCTTTGCATTTGGAGAAAATATCTTCGACTCTCTTTGGAGGTTGACGAGGTTTGCCTAATCTTTACTTGATTGCGATGCCGGTATGTCCTCTCAATAATTAGAACAAAGAGAGCTGATGATCGCTTCTTTGCTGAGCAGAAGTAACAATCAACTCTCCTCATGTCCTCAGTGCCAAAGGCAGACGACTGCAATTCCACAACGCTCATCACGATGATGGAAACACTAATCGTGTACTAGTACACACTTGGACCATTTGGTCATCCCTGTTCTAGCCGCTAGTCCGTCCAGCAAGCAGATATTGACTATTGCGATAAGGACAACTGCGTGAACGACGGCTCGCCCAGCAAATTCAATTCAAGACGTGACTCCAGTCAAGAATTAGGGTCTTTACTCGAGAACTTCACAAATACAGGTCAAGGCACTCCACAAAACTGATAGAAGGCACGAACGAAAGACAAATAGGCTATACAAAGTGTCCCAAGTGATTGAAACAGCAGATCTACCAAATAAGGCAGCTACATGTGCCTAAACAACGATTCTCATACATATACAGTAGAGAGTAGTATCAGGCAGAATGAAAGCCTTGAAAGTGCAAAAATACAGCCACGACCGCCACAAAAATGGGACGACCGCCACAAAAAAATTCTCATTGCTCTACCTCCTTGAAGGGTGAAAGTTACCAGTTATCCCATAGCGATGTCAGTTTATGCCTGTTGGAACCCCCCACAGCCCGCACGAAATACCTTTCAAATAATTCCAGGATGCAATTGCAGCTCCAGACAGGAGGAAGAAGAACACCGTGAAAAATAACGGTAACGATGCCCAAACTCTCGGGAAACGGCTGAAGTCTTCCTGAAGATGTTAACATTGAATAGCCATCGATTACCAGCGTGGTTTGGTGACTTTAGAACTGTTTTGAGACTTGGAACGAAGCGATATCTCAAATTTGATATAATTGTTACCTGTCAAATGCGTGGGAGAGCAGGCCAGCTGACTGGTTATGCATGAACATGCATGAGCATGCATTGGTTTTTCATGGTTCACGTGCAGAAAACTAAGTTGCCGCGATCTAAGTGCAGGTAACAGCCCTGAATTGCCCATCGTTGTGTTTCGATTTTGTAAAAAATAATTCGAATTTTCACGAATTTTTTTCTTTTGTTCCCGTGGCGTGTTGTTGTGTACTCAGCAAGGGAGAACAGCGTTGAACGTCGCCAGGATACAGAAGTATTTCGGATGTTTGCAGTTGCTGCTGGAGCACGAGAGTGCGAAGGTATGTTGAATAGACTTGACTGTGAGTGACTGAATTTAGATGTACTGTGTGTATACAGTATTCATTACAGCGTGTCGTACATTTGATTGGTTGAACTATGCAGTGATTAGGTGTCACGTGAGTCACGTGAGGTGCACCTACCACCACCATGTCCTGTACAGCTATCCATGAGATGTGGGGCACCATCACACCCCTCATGTTGCCGTTCACATTGTGAATATGTACACGTGTTGATCCTGAACATGTTTTCCACCTGATTCTGCACTGCACATGCTGTACTGTTTCAGTGGCGTAGCTCGGGCAATATTTGTTTGGATACTGGATATCTTTGGCCAACCAAGTTCAGATTTACTTGAGGTCCTTGATACAGATAATGCATGTGTATTCCACTAGAGGCTAGGTGAAATATCTGGCAGTTGCATTATGCAATACAGAAGTGTGTAATTGATATCAAACGTTAGTACACTGTTTCAATTTATACAATCATATAATTATAAGTACAGCCTCTGTGCTACGCGTACGAGTCCACAATGGACGAAACAGTTCCGCCCGCAGGTTGAGTAAATAACAGGTTATGTATTCAGCATTTGCGACAAATACACGATACTGGTTCAGAGTGGTGTGAGTCGTGGTGTTCACCCGATATTTGGGAGAGTGATGCTCCGTGGACCGTGGTTTAGTTGCCAGCGACTGGAAAACAGCTGACCTAGTTGATGGCCAAACTTGTTGCTCTCCCCTCCAAATTTTGTGCATGTGAAACAAAGCTCAAAGGTCTCCCTTGAACTTAGCGTAAACTGGCAATTTCAGCAACGAGCCCTGCGCACCAGCCACTGTCCATGCATTTCTCCCTGTTTCCGGATTCTCAAACGTTCACAAATTGCTGGCATCGTCAACTAGCTGCGGAAGAAGAGTACCGGCTTCGGGTCGCACGGCACGTGTATGATCAGCTGCAGGTTCCGGAGAATACAATCTACAAGACAACCGGGACCATCCTCGTGTGACGACAATTCCCCCAACGTTCCAGACTCCTATTCAGAGTCGGAGATTCTCAGAGAGGCCACACTCTTGGGCTGCCGTGAAGCGAATTCGCCGCCAGGGTCAACGGAATCGGGCACCGATACAGCGACAGCACTCGAAGAGTTGTCCGAACAACCGCTATCACGGCGCTTGGAAGAAGTCGCTGAAAACAAATCTCCAATTTTCGGTTCATGAAAGCGCTTCACACATGTACCTGCCACACTGACAGAACTTGGAAATAATTGGTGGCGAAGAATAAAGAGAAAGTAGAAACAAACTAAAAGCTTTCGAAACAAAAAGACTTTGAATTTCCGACTTCGGCTCTGGTTTTTCTAGTGCAAAAAGTGGGTGTGAATCCGCACTGCACCGGTGTTGGGCAGCACTGTTGCAGTGTGGTTCACACAGCGAATGCAAACAGCGGTTCAAAGAAGTACAAGCCTGTACACAGTCAACTGTTACTTCACGTATAATGACACTCGGCAGGGCATCAGAAGAGTGTCCTTATTCGCGAAGTGTCCTTATATCCGAAGTCTCAATATTATGTATTACAATAAGATGGGACTTTGCTCTGGGCATGGAAATTTTGTCGTTATTCGCGAATTGTCGTTACATCCGCAGTCGTTATTAGCGAAGTTCACTGTACATAGACTAGATGTCCTACTGAGTCATACAGATCCTGCGAACTCTTCTTCAGTCAACAGTAGAATCCAGGCATGAAGTCAGTCACTGTACTGCCTGTAGACTTGTGCATGAACTGGTAGTGGTACAGCGCATTTCCACATGTGCTGGCCAAGCACGTATGGATACCTGACTGCAAAGTATCCACTAGGGCTCAAACGGTCACGGTTTTACCCCCAACGGTGAACTGCTAAGCTAACGGTCGGTTTAACGGTTATAACCTATAAGCCACGGCAATCCTGCGGACTCTTTTTTAACCGTATATTGGGATACTTATTCAAAAAATGTACCCTATTCAGTACAACGCACACATGTATATTCTGTTGCATGCTCATTCATACATACTCTCACACGAAGAGACCAGATATGACCGAGTTGACAGCCCAGAAATTGCGTACGCGTGCGACAGCCTGCGAAAGTGCATACTTTGCAACGACCTGCATTCGCGGGTGTAATGCACTTTCGCATCAGCTTGCAGTAGATCGTCAGGTATTGAGCCAGAGGTAGGTGTCGTTGTAGAAAGAATATAATTACTTCGAAGTATGTTGTAGCTGACATAATAATAATAATAATTCGCGGGATTCGCGTTGGCATCGCTTGAATGTTCAGAAACACACAAACTAGCCTTCGCTTCCGCAGGCCACCACTATGCCTATGCCTTGCACACCTGAGTGGCGAATGCAGACCTCACAAGTGAGTCAGGGGAGAGTAGGTGAGTCTCTCAACCAATCGGGCGTGTAACGGCCCATAACCCTGTAAACTGCATCCTTGTTACCCTCACTCCGAGCTGTGAGTACCCAGTTGACCGTGGGTGTCGGCGCAGTTCACCACGCATAAAGAGTCTTTACTCACGTAAAAAGTCTTTACACGCTCCCTGCTACCAGCGCGGGTCTCGAACTCGGGACCTCATGATTCGCAGGCAGGCCTGCAAACCAATCGGCCATATGCGTTGGTAGCTGACATACCTGTAGTTTCTCTTCACCATGCTGGTCACCATTGTAAAGTGGTAGTTCTTAGAAAATTTTACTTCTGGACCCAGTGAGCGCCGCCAGCGCTGTTTCCATCAAGTTTGCAGTGAATGCGTCCGTGAGGAATCCAGCGTCTGGTTGTCTCTACCCGTGACTCCAACCGCCTATCGCAACGGATAGCCGCCTCGAGTCTTGGATACTGTAAAACGACAAACTTTCGCGGTGGCCAAATTTAGCGTTTTAGCAAACTGGACCAGTTAGCGGCGATTAATTTTAGCGATTTTTACCTTCCACTGAAAATCTTCAAGAATTTTACTTTACGAAGACTCAAGAGTGCTGGGACGCAGAGTGCATGAAGAATGCCAGAAGAGAAGAAATAATGATAATAGTTCGCGGGATTCGCGTTGGCATCGCTTGAATGTTCAGAAACACACAAACTAGCCTTCGCTTCCGCAGGCCACCACTATGCCTATGCCTTGTACACCTTAGTGGCAAATGCAGACCTCACAAGTGAGTCAGGGGAGAGTAGGTGAGTCTCTCAACCAATCGGGCGTGTAACAGCCCATAACCCTGTAAACTGCATCCTTGTTACCCTCACTCCGAGCTGTGTGTACCCAGTTGACCGTGGGTGTCCGCGCAGTTCACCACGCATAAAAAGTCTTTACACAAGTAAAAAGTCTTTACACGCTCCCTGCTACCAGCACGGGTCTCGAACTCGGGACCTCATGATTCGCAGGCAGGCCTGCAAACCAATCGGCCATATGCGTTGGTGAAGAAATCACTACTGGGCATGGGAGGTCAGGAAACAAAATATTACAGGCGTGGGTCGACTAATAGTGGTATTAAAAGTATCTCAAACACACCAGGGTATTAGGAAATTAGAGGCCACATGCCACGTACTGCTCTTTTCTCTCCGAAACTCAACACTTGCAGGCCAGATATGAAAGAAAGAAAAATCATCAGTCACACCACCGGGACTCGAACCAGGGACCTTGCTATTCGCGAGCAATGCTCTAACCAGCTGAGCTACAGTATGACTCTTATCCACAGTGATGGTAAATCTATCCTTCTTCGATCAATTCATATCTGGCTTGCATCATGCTGGCAACTCACACCAGTCAAGAGGGCCCTCGGCCATTCGCTTGATATCATGGGGAGCGCATCAAACTATGTCCACTGCGAGCAAATACAAATTGCAATATCAAATTTGGACTTCACGAAGAATTTCAAAGTTTTTAGGAAATTAGAGGCCACATGCCACGTACTGCTTTCTTCGATGCAAATTCTCCGTGAAGTCCAAATTTGATATTGCAATTCAAGCAAAAATTCGAAACGTATCACGGGAAATTCCGTCACTCACAACAGGGACTCAGCAGGCGGCTGACCCTTTGGCCAAAGCTACGGCATTAAACGCCCAGTTTGCCTCTGTGACTCGGCCAGATGACCTGTTGCTCTCTATTCCCCCTATTCTCACCCCCTCGGATCCCTCAGCTTGTTTCACGTCCGTCATCACCACAACTGCCACTGTCCGGCGTCATCTGAAGAAGCTTCCGACGTGCAAGGCATCTGGTCCTGACGGCATCCCCAACCGGGTCCTCAAGGCCCTGGCACCATCCATAGCATTCCCTTTGTGCCATATTTTCAACATGTCGTTTACCACGCCGGGCATATTCCCTTCCGCATGGAAAACAGCGAAAGTCATACCTGTATTCAAGAAAGGTTCCCGCCACGAACCTGCAAACTACCGCCCTATCTCTCTTCTTCCCTGCGTGTCCAAAGTATGTGAACGCATCTTTTACGACCACTTATACAGACATGTTTCGCCGTTTCTGAGTCCCGCACAATCTGGGTGTCGTAAAGGCGACTCCACCTCCCTTCAACTGACCCGCATCGTGCAGCAGGTGTGCCAGCATAGGGATAACAGAGCGCTTGCTGGCATTTGCTTCTTTGACTTGGCCAAGGCTTTTGATACCGTCTGGCATCGAGGGCTTTTGGCAAAGCTCGAGCATGCATTCAGGGTACGCAAACAACCACTCTCCTGGCTGAAATCCTATCTCGCTGGGCGTTATCAGTACGTAACTGTGCTCGGCACATCCTCGGCTGCAGAGCCAGTATTGTCAGGCGTTCCTCAAGGATCAATTCTTGGTCCCCTACTATTTATAATGTACGTAAACGACTTACCCGCAGTCTTCCCTGGAACGTCTCTGTTTTCTGACGACACGACCCTTCTCACCTCATCAGCTTCCCTCACTGGCCTGAAAAGCAACTTGCGTGCTGGCATTCAGGAAGTTCTTTCCTGGATGTCGTCCTGGAGGTTGTCCCCAAATCTATCAAAAACAAAGATCATGCTCTTCCCGCCCCAGCCGGAGTTCACAACCCTCATCCATGCCAACTTTCCAAATCCAATTGACATAGTGTCTTCTCACAAACACCTTGGCATTGTGATTGACTCTGCACTCTCTTGGGTACCCCACATCGAATATATCTGTAAAAAATCAAGTAAATCCTTAGGAATTCTCTCCCCCCACTGCTCCTACCTCCCACTTTCTTGCAAGCTTCTTTTTTATTTAGCCTACCGTCGCCCAATATTTGATTATGTCGATACGTCTTGGGTTGGATTATCCTCTTCCGCTTCTGCAAAGCTTGAAATACACCACAAGAAAATCCTTAAAATTCTCCTCCGTCAACCCCGCATGCTCTCATCATCCGCCCTTTATAAAATCGCTCACACAACCCCGTTATCACATGGACGCAGTGCACACCTGGCTTCTCTTGTCCATTCTATTAAGCTTGAGTTGTGCCCAACTCATCTCATGTGTTTTAATTGGTTCTCTTCTCTAAGAACTAGAAACTCGCTCTTATTCCCTAAGTGTAACTCATCCACTCTTTTGCGCTCCCCTCTCTTTATTGCTTTTTCTGTTTGGCTCACTCTACCCAGAGAAGTTAAGGACCTGACCTCACTCCGCCTGTTTAAGATCTGTGCCGCCCCTTATTTACTACGACATAAATAGCTCATTATCCACATTTAGAAAAGCGATCCTGTCAGCTTTTCTATTATTGTGTTCACATGGCAGAAAAAACGACATCGCTATGCTACGTAAGTTTCTACGTAAGGTGCTCGGTATTTCACTTAGGCTACGTAAGTCTCTACGTAAGGTGCTCGGTATTAGATCTACCAACGCATGGTAGCCGTGTGCTGTGCACGTGCACGGCAGACATTGTTCAGTGCATGCATGCAGTCCGCGGATCCGTGTTCGGATGTGCATGCGCGAGGAACTTCCTTCTTTGGAACTTCTTCTTGCATGAGCTTTTTCGGATATTTCGTCTTATGGCCTGGCTTATTTCGTTTCGGCGCTGCTGAGACCTCCTTTCGCGGAATATTACTCAATGACAGGTGAGTTGACCAGTTGCCTTTGATTCATTTGCTTGTGTTGACTCTTTCATTCAGGAAAAGTGTGCTGATTTTGGGGCGGAATGCAATAAATAATGGAAAAGTTGACAGGATCTCTTTTCTAAATTTTGCTTTTCTGCTGCCGAGCTGCGAGGCCTCCTTTTACGGAATACTCGATGACAGGTGATCTCTAAGTTGACCGGTTTCCTTGGATTCATTTGCTTATGTTCACCTTTCATTTACGGAAACGTGTGCTGATTTTATTCGGATTTAGATCCATTTTTATCTCTTTGCCCTTGTCTACAGTGTGCGAAGAACGCGAGTTCAACTTCTTGACGGTAAGGCTTATGTTAGATGTGTTGTCGAAATACTCATATTCATTGTACATTGGTACGTTACAAGTAAGGCACTGGTCAGTGGCATACTATCGTTGGCAGTTCCCAATCTGGAGGGAAAGGTTCAAGTACCAATTGACCGAGTTTGCAAAATAAATTCGCATATCAGGGGAAATCTCTATTGTGGAGAGGTTCAGTAACTTGTTTGTTTCATACGAAACAAGCCAATGGGTGCAGTCTCGTCTCGTGAAAATCTCGTACTTGTATGATTGGATTTGTTTACTCAAGTCTGGGCTGTTTGATTTGTGAGTACCGCCGAGATTGCACTGCCCCAAATAAAGTTTCGTGCCGCCAAAGCAAGAATTACGATCTGCAATCTGTTTGTAGTACCTGTAAGAATGTGGAGTACATGTATCGTACTTTCTCTGTTGCTGTTTCAGTTGCCGTCATGTTGCTAAAGAAACGTTCAGTAGAGAGGTTCTGCAAAACGAAAATTCGAACGAAGTTTCGCGACAGTCCTTGCGAAAGTGTGTGCGAATTTGTGCACGAACTTTGCGTTCTGCACATTTTCGTAGTTTGCGCGGGCCAAGTGCACGTACGCCATGATCCGATCTCACGAAATTTCCTACGACAGTTCATTTCGCGTTCCCTGCAAGTTTCTCGTTCAAAGGTGCGAAGTTTCGCACTTCATGATGTAGAGCGAAAGTTTGTACGCATTTTCGTTTTGCAGAATCTCTCTAGTGACTCAATTGTTTCATACGAGACGAGTCAATGAGTCGGTGTGGCTTAGAATCTTTCGCTGTAGAAGAAATCTATTCGTATGTCTATTGGAGATATAATTGTATTCTCTGGTTATAAAATATGTTAAGCTCACAGAATAAATACCATCGGTCCCTTGGTGTTCGTCCTAAAGAGGTTCGACTGGATATCATTCATACTCACCAAAAGATGTGTAAGATTTTATTATTGTGGAGTGCCTTGTTTATCTCTCAGTACCTCCAACCATAGCCTTGCCCCTTTTCTCCTCAGGATCAGTGTAGTTGTTGGAACGAGGTTTTGGACTCAGCAATGTATTCGTTTACATTTTAATACATGTTTATTGTTCTTCCTTTGCTGTGTTGTTTTAGACAATCGTGGACTAACAGTTTGAAGTCATTGAACTACTTCCAAAAGTTGTATCGACATCAACAGGATTACGATTTCAGTTTCACTATGATGCTGGATGACCTTATCACGATAACCCATGGCTATAAACCATTATAAACACAGAATCAACAAAAACATCTGCGACATGCACCTGGCGCATGGCTACATTTCTCAAACAAATCTGATTTAGGGTGGAGAAATCTGAAATATCTGAAAGGCAAGACAATTTTATGACAGAGTCATGAAATTCTGCAACAGCAACATGCACAGAATGACCTCCGTATAAAAAAAGTATCACCACCACTGCTCACATGTTTCCCCGCAGAAGAACATGCATTATGCTAGTGCCATTTTCTGCAAGAAAAGGCTTGCACATCAATGCGTATAAGACGGTATTGATATGATGTGAAGGCCATCATTTACATATTGATACTGTATAGGGCATTCCATTGATTGGTGACAGAAAAAACAAAAGAAATTATAGCAATAAAAACTGCTTTATGGCAGTTTTCTAAAAAAGGTTATTGTGTTCTAGTCCATGGACCCCGTCTAAAAAGTAAGAAATTAACGAAATGTGATAGCTGAAAATTAAAATTTCACACAAAACCTCACAATAATCACACACAGAATGAAAAGCTACATGCAGAAGACCTTTTCCCCTCGTGATCCTCTTTCCTATGCATGCATGTTGCCAATTGTTGGTGCAGTACAAGTTTAGTGTTGAAAGCAGCATTTCAAGTGTTGTGATTATTGTGAGGTTTTGTGTGAAATTTTAATTTTCAGCTATCACATTTCGTTAATTTCTTACTTTTTAGACGGGGTCCATGGACTAGAACACAATAACCTTTTTTAGAAAACTGCCATAAAGCAGTTTTTATTGCTATAATGTCCTTTGCGTCTCTGTGTTTTTCACTGTTTTTATTTGACATTATCTTTCTTTACGGAGTTGTTGTTGCTGTTCATTTTGCTACTCTTTCTTTTTCCCTCCCCTTATTTTTATTTATCGCCGTGGAAGGCAATCACCCACTCTCTTAACATTGGCCGGTGTTTCCACCGAGTCTTGAGATGTTGTAATAAATAAATAAAAAATAAAAATAAAATTTGTATTTGCTCGCAGTGGACATAGTTTGATGCACAGTTTGTGTGTGTGATCACGTCCAGAAAAAAGAAAAAAGATTGATACTATGTACCATTTGTATGTGTTCGTTTCTGAGGGAGGGGGGAGGGAGGTTGAAGAGAAATGACTAGTTTTCGTTTCTAAATAAATATCGGTATTTACGGAAGGTCCCTTACTTTCCACAGCTGCGCGCTTTGGACTGTACGTGTAGGCCATCAGCCAGTGGTGCCAAAGTGAGTCCCCTGTTGCACTTACAAATCGAACACCTGGAACTGCCATCAATCGACAGCAAAAGCATCACTGAATCCGACCTGCATACTTTCCCTGGCGAAAATCTTGCACTCCTTTCGCAGTGCGCCTTGGAAATTCGACAATTTTCTTCTTCTTCGTCAGCCGTTACGAGGTTTTCCATCCGTTTTATTAGGACATCCAATGTGTCTTCAGTGAAAAACGTGGAGTTTTGTCAACGTTTGGTGTGGTTTTCCGTGGCGATCTACCTACGAAATAAATCGCAGTCAATTTGAGCAGAGGTGAGTTGGCTTGGAGCACGTACAGATTCAAACAATATGTGTCCATACGCACTGGGAAGAAGATGAAGATGCTCGCCATTTTCAAATAACTAATTCAAATAACTAATTCAAAAACTACATGAATATTGCACTGCAATTGTTGTAGTAACTTGTTTGCAACTACAA
>NC_088650.1:33035804-33038304 GCF_964019385.1 Sycon ciliatum | reverse complement strand
AGGAAGGACGTAGTTTTAGGGTCACTCTGAATATTTGAGTTGCAGCGATCATTTCGATCCCGAAATCGAACTCGTTTTGCCCAGCTCTACAAGGACAGGATGAGTCCAGGAAATCAAACAGCTGTCCTACGGTACCAGGTTTGCTTTTCGCAAGAGAGTGGAGTCTCGACGCCCTGCTCCCCATGATCGCAAAACAGTATTTGCTGAGCCTAGTGCAGTTCGGTCATGGAAGTGCAGCGTCTGCATCACGAGCTCCCCATGCTCGCAAACCAGTATTTTGCTGAGAGGCAACGGCACTTTGAGTTGGAAAGGAACCTGGCTTAGTGCAGTTTGGTCCTGTAATGGAAGTGCAGCATCTGCATCAGGAGTTGGCAGCAAGTAGAGCTCGTGTACAGAGTCTCGTGGAGCAGTTGGACGATATGTGAGGACTGTGGTGAAGAAAGCCGAAAAACAGCTTACGTACACTACATAAAGAAAGACTCTGAGCCGCTCCAGTTTCTGACTGGTTTGCCTTCAGGTGTTTGGACCGCTCTGTGGGACTTCTTTGAGCCTAGCCGAGAAAATGTACTGCGCCGCGCCAGATCTGCGGAGACGGAAGCTGAGGGACGGCGGATACAGTTGGAGGTGGCCGTAAATCGCCAATGAGCATGTAATGGAGGATCAGCTGCTATTGGCATTGATGTGTCTAAGCCTGGGCCGAATGGAACAGAAGCTGGCATGCGTGGCACAAGTTAACCATCCGTTTCACGGTATATAGCTAGCTGAGCTGGAAAGATGTCTTGTTCCTCCGTTTGGGCATGATCCCCATCTGGGTGAGCTGGCGAGATGTTCAGTCATCAATGCCATGTACCGCAAGACATTCTGCAAAGGGGATGAAACAGTTCTATTTTGCCATGCACTTAGGGTTCTCGCACCGGCACGGCACAACAAGACCCAACAGATCCTTGCGCTCTTATTTTCTCCCATGGGAACATTGCCGGTCACAACACCCGGTAGCCAGTCGCAGATGCAACCAAATCAACCAGGTTCTTTTTTTCCAATACTGAAACCAAAGGTATACCAATATTTGCATCGAATGCAGTGATGATTTCAATACTGTTCACTAGTACTATGCATTACCAGACTGGCATATAATCATGACAATATTATCCATGTCGCAATCACTGTCATTGCTTTCTTAGATCTCCAATCATCAATATCGGACCATAAACCGTCTACTAGTATCATCTTATATTATTTCATCATTAGTATCCTGCTACTATCCTCCTCTAACGATGAGCTTGAAGAAACGAAACAGCTGTCTAGAGGCGTAAATAATATCTGTCAACGAAAGTGTCCTTGCTGTGCTGGTGTGTTTATGCTTCGTGCATTAGTTCGGCCAAGAGCGCATGGTAGTGGCCGGTTGAGGATGTAGTACAGCGGAGTATGACCGAAAGCTCTGTCACGATGTGTTTTATTAGGAAGGTATAGAAACGGAAAAAAAACCCTGTATCTTCATCTTGGGCGTAAACAGCCCGTCTCACATTAATATAATAGAAAATAGTTCACTCTGAACATGCAGTCTTCCTAAGAGAGAGAGGGGGGTATATTCATAGGTTCGAAAGAACCGCACACACACTTTGCTGCAGACAGCGGCAAGCTTTGGCCCTCGTGCTTCGAAGAGGGAGCAATCCACTGCGCTACGCTTGCGATTAACAGCAAGCTTCAACTTTTCAAAGGTACGACTCATCACTGGCTCTGGGGTAATGTTCCTGGAACAAATGCCCCATTGCCGACTGAGGGCCAGGGAGTACACAATCTGCCTTCCTGGGCGAGAAGTGTTCCAGCATAAGAAGCAGCACGAATACATGCTGACAAAGACCACCATAGCCACCAGCCGGCACACAGTACACTGTTCTTCAAACACCATCCACTCCGTCCATGTGTTTGCACTGTCCTCCTCTAGCTCTTCACGCTCAACAAATACCACGCACTGGTCATCGTTTTTTTTTGCTTCCTCTGGGTTGGCTAGCCTTTCGACTTGACAAAACAGCGATCACCACTGCACTGCTATCGTCACCTCATAGCAGTCGCTTCCACCAGTGGCTTTTCCTGTCTTTGCAAGGTGTCCAAGGATGGCTGCTGTTGTCACTACAGGCAAATCAGAAGTACTTTAGTGGCTGATGTCCAACCAGATCGTTCAGTGGAAAATCGATTTTTCCACTTCAGGGCTGCTGATCGCGATCGCGACTTGGCAGCACCACGGTTACCTTCATAGCAGATGGCTCTGGAGAGGAAAAGACAGACCAGAAAATGGTTACTATTGTCTTCAGCACCGATGTCAAGGAGAAAGAAATACGGTCTGCTAAAGCCTAGGCACAAAATAAATCTCAAAACACGATTCACGATTCGAATATTTCAACAACAAAAAAACTCACCTCTGGAGTAACTCCTGTTTGTGGCCCGAGATCGTTCCCTCCCGCGCCTTGAAAAAATCCTACAGCTGCATCACAGTCCATGT